>NC_044055.1:2706841-2776841 GCF_902167405.1 Gadus morhua
TGTGAGAATCACTGTCTCAAGTAATATGTTGAAATAGGGATGGAATCTCCCGGCTCTGTGAGAGCACGCTAATCTATTCAGAATATAGAGAGTGATAGGAGAGCGTTTGTCTGGTACTTTTGGCACCGATTTATACATGCCCTTCAGTAGGAGACGGATTGCGGGAGTCGAAAATATACTAGGAGAGCCAGAATCTTGGCATCTTGCATACAATTGAATACCAGCTAAGTTTCCGCGAATCGTAGACAATTTATGTCTACGAGATTCAGAGCAGTGGACGATAAAAGCGCAGACGATAGGGACCGACACTGGAAAAACTGATAACATTGTCAGGATTTCTACCTGTAGACGGCGTTACCATGGCTCCTCTGCTCGGCGTAGTAACCCGTCTAATCTGTGCCATCCACCTACCCGTGCTTACACTGACCTTGAGGTGATGGGAGGACTCTGAAACTGCTAAATGTCGGTCAAGAAGGCGGACTCGATTTCAGCCCACGCGTCCCTCATGACCCTTCACTTCCTGGCCCTGACAGAGACCTGGATCACTCCAGGTCTCTGCTGCTCCTCTGCTGCTCCTGCTGCCCTCTCCACCGTCTACTCATTCTCGCACACCCCTAGACCATCCGGGCGAGGTGGGGGGACCGGACTCCTCATCTCGCCCATGTGGTCCTACCAGGTCCTTCCACTAGAACACTTGGCCAGATCTGCGGCTAAATGTACTTTCCACGCTGTCACGGTCACCATTCCTATCAAGCTCTCCATTGTGGTGATCTACCGTCCTCCAGGTCCCCTCCGTGACTTCTACGACGAGATGGATGCCCTCCTCAGCTGCTTTCCTGAGGATGGCACACCACTCGTTATCCTCGGCGACTTCAACATCCTGCCAGATAAGTTGCACTCACCTGAACTAACCAACTTTTTAGCCGGCTTTGACTTAACAATATTCCCTTCTCCTCCCACACACAGGCGGGGAACCAGCTTGACCTAATATTCACCAGGTCCTGCGGCACCTCTGCTCTCTCCGTTACCCCGCTCCCCGTGTCTGACCATCACTTTGTTAATTTTTCTCTCCCCTTGAAATCCTCTGACCCCCTCCTCTCTAGTCCCCACATTGTCACCACTCGCTGTAACCTCAAATCCCTCTCTCCCTCTACGTTTGCCTCTACTGTTCTGTCTTCACTAACTTCTATCGAACGATTCTCTCAACTATCAACAGATGAATCTTCAGACACTCTGCTATCCTCCCTCTCCTCCTCCTTGGATTCCCTCTCCCTTCCACTCCAGACCAGCGCGATCCTCACCCCCCCCCTCCTTGGCTGTCCCATCCTCTGCAGACTTGTAGAAAAAAGTTGCGAGCAGCTGAGAGGAAATGGAAGAGATCAGACTGTCCTAATGATCTATCTCACTATCTTTTCCTTTTTTCAGATTTCACCTCTTGTGTTTCAACAACCAAATCTGCCTTCTACCGGAACAAAATCAACTCCTCTGCCTCAAACCCCAGGAAACTGTTTTCCCTGTTCTCGTCCCTCCTCAACCCTCCCTCACCCCCACCTCCTTCCTGCCTCACTGCTGATGACTTTGTTACCTACTTTACCCAGAAAGTGAAGGACATTAGCTCCTCTTTTATCCCTGCCTCCATTCTCCCTCCTCCCCTCCCCTCCTCTGTCTTTACCCTATTTACCCCTCTCACCTCTGGTGTCCCTCAAGGCTCTGTACTGGGGCCCCTTCTGTTCTCCCTCTATACCAGATCTCTTGGCTCAGTAATTGCATCACACGGCTTTTCCTATCACTGCTATGCTGATGACACTCAGCTACTTCTAAAGCCCTGATTGCAACACGCATATCGGAATGTCTGGCGGACGTCAGCACCTGGACAACTGCCCATCATCTGAGGCTTAACCTCAACAAAACCGAGCTCCTCCTAATCCCAGGGAAAGATTGCCCATACATGAACTTACTGGTCACCGTTGAGAACATCACTGTATCTCCTTCTCCAACTGCCAGAAAACTCGGTGTGGTATTGGACAATCAGTTATGCTGCACCGCAAACATCACTGCGGTGGCCTGATCCTGCAGTTTTGCACTTTACAACATCCGCAGAATCCGGCCCTCCCTCACAAGGGAAGCAGCTCAGCTTCTAGTCCAATCACTGGTCATCTCCCGCCCCGACTACTGCAACTCACTCCTGGCTGGACTTCCTGCCTCTGCGATTAAACCTTTGCAGCGCATCCAGAATGCGGCAGCGCGCCTCGTGTTCAACCTACCGAAGTTTTCCCATGTGACCCCCCTCTTCCGGGACCTCCTCTGGCTCCCTGTAGTAGCTCGCATCAAATTTAAGACGATGGTACTGGCCTACAAGGCATTCGATGGAACTGCCCCTGCCTACCTCCAAGCATTGCTAAAGCCACGCACCCCAGCTCGATCCCAACGCTCAACTACCTCAGCTGGACGTCTGGTACCGCCATCGCTAAGAGTTAGCAAAGGCCGTTTGGGACCTCAGTTGTGGAACGAGCTCCCTGCCGCTCTCAGGACCGCAGAGTCGCTCACTATCTTCCGAAAAAGACTCAAGACTCACCTGTTCAGAGTCCACCTCGATACTGCATAGCCTGCCACCCCCTTCTAGCCACCATTGTACACTGTATTGTGTTGTGTTGTATTGTATTGTATCATAGTACTTAACTGTGTAGCAATTACAGTAGCTGCTATCATTGCTGTAACACGGGGAATTGGTTAGCCTAGCGATTGTTGTACTTGCACTTGGTTCTATGAACATCCTTTCTGTACCGACAGCGATATATTGATGCACTTCTTATGACAAATGTACTTATTGTAAGTCGCTTTGGATAAGAGCGTCTGCTAAATGCCCTAAATGTAAACAATATTGTTGTAAAACGCAACATCAAATAAAGTGCATTTCAATTATGGTACCTTTTTGCCTGGGATCATTGAATCTCGTTAAGGGTATGATCTAATTGTATACGGCCTTATTGGACGACTGCCATTGCCGAGAACGCCACAAGTGGCAGAACAGATTTTTCTGACCACTCCCTAAAACTGCAAAGGATATCCTTTAAACCTAGACTCATTCAAATACCATTTCTGTGGGCCCACTTGTGTTTTTATTGAGTGAGCGGGTGTGGTCTTCACATGGGTAGAATGCCAATGTTGTGCGGTCACCATTGAACAGCAATGTCCAGCACCGACTAATGGCCTCAAGCTAGTGGTAATAACTCTTTATATAACCCACTTACAGCCACTGAGTTAGAAGTACTGACATGAAAATTAAACAAGTCAATCATCTGTGGAACGGGCAGGGCTCGAAAAACTCCAGCCAATGATTTCCAGAGCCACCGAGTTGCATTGGACAGTAAGTACCGTATTTTCCGGACTATACGTCGCTCCCGGGTATTAGTCGCTTCAGTCAAAAAATGCTCCATGACGAGGAAAAAAATATATATACGTTGCATCGGTGTATAAGTCGCATTTATTTTTAAACATTTAAACAAGAACGTTTAGTCTGGAGAGACTGAATAAAATTGCAATAGCAATATAGGTGTGTCGGTCCCACTCGTAGTTCTGAGAGTATACCGAATTCAGTGACACCGGGATTCCACCGGACGCGTATGCGCCGCGGTCCTAAACCTGAGCGCACGATCGGGAGGTGGAAGTTGCGCTTTAGATGCCTTCACAAGTCCAGCGGAGGGCTCCAGTTTTCGCCTACCATCTCCTCTACACTGGCCACTCCATCCGGATAGGGTTGCCGGACGCTGCAGCTTAGGCTGGGGTAGCTTTGGTTGAACCGGAGGACATTGAGGACGATGACGACGAGAATATAATTTATTCGGTGGTGCAGTAGGCTTGCAGCGTTCAGTTGTAGGCCTAATGAATGACGGTGCCATCTTGCGGCCGAAGATTATGTACGCACAATTTTGGCACATAAGTCGCTTCGAAATATAAGTCGCAGGGCAAGCCAAACTACAAAAAAACCGCGACTTATAGTCCGGAAAATACGGTACGTCAATCAAACGGTCGCACTGCACTCCCCCTCCCCCCGCGCGACCGCTTCGTGCACGTACTCAAAGCTCGTGACCCAGAGCAAGCTTCTGTTTGTTGTTATCCTGCGGTAGCTACTGGACGTAGCTAGCTAGCTAATGGCTCGCTCTCGCGCATCTGTGTTCACTCGTGCATGATTGCGCGTCCATGTACTTGGAATGGGTGGGGTCAGAGTCAGCGTTGAAGGAGAGGGGGTAGGACCATTTGAGTTGTTTATTTTCAAAATCTGCTGGCGTTTCACAAATCCCATACCCAACCTTTAATACAATACAAATCAATGGTAGGTCTAATGATAATTGATTTATTTTTATATTATAACACTTTATTAATTTGATAACTCCCTCCAGTAGGGGCCAACACAAGCTAAGCTTCTAACTAATACTATCAGTAAAAAGCTGTCTGTAGAAATGCATGATACAATCTTACTATTGTCCTATTGCTTTTAAAGGTTGGTGTGAATGTTTGAGGTTGACTGATGACATTTACCCACTATGTTTGCACATTGTTCTGGCTGCAGGATAGAAAGAAAGAAAATAACCAAATCCATCTCTTTGTAAACATTTAATGGCACCATTCCACAGTCCTTTTTGAATCAAGGCTCTACTTTACTTTTACAAACTATAGCCAAACGTCTTATACAAAAGACTCACTCTTCAATTGAACAATTTACAAAGATTGCTCAGCGATATGAATGTGATCAAAAAATAACAAAAACCATCGATTCAATACAACAGTTGACTGTTGTATTTTAAGCGTTAAGACATTTCAGGCTCGGACTCTTCCACCATCTTCAGCCCCTCATCCGTCTCAACTGCTCCCATCTTAGTGTTCTGCCCGGTTTTATCTTCAACAGGTTGACAAAGGACGGATAAACGCTGAAAAGGCAAAGTTATGAACACCTTACAATACTGACTCTGATCCATGTACTGCTGAATGTGTGGTTTAATAAGAAAGCTACTATATATTGCATCCATTTCCCAAAATGCATCTGTATGATTCCTTTACTTGGACTGTCTGATCTTAGTACGGATAACCCTCTACAGTGAGCTCTTTTTGAGTCCTTGTATTGCTTGTTTTGCAACACAGATCTGGCAACCCTGCCTTTTCATGGTCACATAAGTAATGTACGGGTGCTAATGAGATTGAGAAACCATGGTTTTTGCAATATATAAGTGGTAGAATAATACACATTAAAAAATATATCAGCAAATGTTTAAGAGATGATCGATTAAATATGATAGGATATTATATGACTAATAGAACTTTGATGTTTCAACACTAACCTGTCTCAATGGCCCTGTCCCAAGACAGATCTGCACAACGGCAAACAGTGGCACCATGAGGATAGAAGACATAGACATGACCCAGCCCAGCACGTGGGCCCAATAAGGATAGACATATGCAGCAGAAATCTCCATTTGTTTGTAATTCAGCATGTACACAATGAAGGAACCCTGTTGAATCATGGATAACGGGTGAGAAAGGTCCATGGACATTATGCTTGACAATAATCACGTCAAATAATTATAGAATTATATAAGTGCTTTTTTACAGATTCGCTCAAGGATTACATCATCTGACAATGAACACTGACCCACAATCCTTCCTCCGTTTTCATAAACTGTAAACACTTTCAATAAGGGTACAATTATTAATCATTAATTATATTAGTTAATGCAGCAAAAGCATCAGATACAGTTTCAAGTACAGTTTTCGTCTTGTAATAATTTACTAATGGTGTTCAGGTTCACTAACGGTGTTAATGTTAACTTAGGTATTAATTCATACAATATTGAGTTCATCCGACAGGATTGGAGATAGTGTGCCAGTGCAACAAGAGTACCTAGAACCCAACTACGCCACAACAACCTAACCCTACGCCCCTAACCCCTATGAAGGTAACCCTAACCCTAACCCTAACCCTAACCCTAACCCAGTGCAACAAGAGTACCTAGAACCCAACTACGCCACAACAACCTAACCCTACGCCCCTAAGCCCTATGCTAGTACTACATAATAATGATTATAACCGCATCAACTATTGTGAATTAATGTTTATACTTATTGTATAGTGTTAATCACAAATTTTGGAAAATAATTTAAGATATCCAGCCCCACCCAGGGCCGTTGCAACAAGTCCTGGGCCCCTATACAAGAGGTACTGATGGGCCCCCCTGCGCTGAATTGTTGACGGGGGGGGGAGCAATTGTTGACGAGGGGGGGGGGGGTGGAAGGAGCAATTGTTGACGGGACGGGACGGGACGGGACGGGGGGGGGTTGAAAGGAGCAATTGTTGATGGGGGGGGGGGGGGGGCAGTACTATTGGCTGGTAGTTACTTTTTTTTTTTTTTTTTTTTTTTTTTTATTGCCATGGGCCCCCCCTAGGCTGTGGGCCCCTAGAATCGTCATCACCTTTCACCCCTTTACGACGGCCCTGGCCCCACCTACCAACATCTTTTCCCGGTAAAGGTCACCTCAGGGTTTACAACATCATGCTGTTGGAGCCACACCAGACCATATCCCCAAATCACATCCACCGTAAAGCTAGAAAAGAGACGACTCACCATTGTCAACACTGGAATAAAATACTTCCAACACAGTTTAAAGTAAAAACATGGCCGTGTTCCTGTCATCTCTTCAATGATGTTGTAGAATCTTTCAGCCCCTTTATCCAGTAGATTCAAAAATTATCTTCAACAAAATGCTTTTTCCTATTCAATTTGATGATGATTTGAAAGTATTATACACTCTCATGTTTTTCTTACCAAATATCCAGCCCAACACCAAACATTGACACACTGCCATAATGTCTACACATGTTCAACTACAGGCATAAAAATCTATGAGCTGAAATATGTAGATACCACCCTAGAAAATGCACAAAAAAAAATGCTATCACATTATGAAACGTTCAAAGGGCAATTTTCAATATTTTGGGTCATTATTTAAATAGTTTTATCTTACCTCAGAGGCCAAAGGCAGTTGTATCAGATAGCTTGCAATACAGATGAGAAGAACAAAGATTTCACTCCTTCCAGGTTGGCGGAAGTGTTTGGGAAACAGGTCGCTGACCGAGGTGATGAAACACTCCACCGTCACAAACTGGAAACACACATAAATGACCAAAACTAGTCTGCATGCATCAACAAAAAGTCACAGACTCCCGCAACGTCAAAACCATACATGTGTGTCCACGCTGAGTAGAATAAGCATCAGGAAGAAGCAGATGGTCCAGAATTGAGGCAATGGCATCAGGGCTGTTGCTTGGGGGTATGCGATGAATGCCAAGCCAGGACCTTTGTTGGTAGAGGTGAGAGAGCCCTTTTGTTTAGGATCAAATTCAAATCGAAAAAGGAAAATGCTGACGATGATCAAGAATTCCATTCTGACAAAATTTGAATGTTCGACAAAGTACGGTCTGTGGTAATTACAGTCCAATACTCTAACACTAGCAATGCATATGCATAAATCTAATTGTAACCTTTATTTTTTAGATGAGCTGTACGTTATTTAATTTACTTTTAGTTAAGCTTATTTTGTCAACGATTAAAAACCGAAGAAAATAAATCTTAAATTATTAAACTAAACATTATTGTTCATAGCTTTCGAATTTGGAATTTAAATTGAAGTCATGCAAAACAAAATGTGCTACCTGAGTCTACCACCATGTCAACGGGAACACCTTGTCTCTCTGCCATGAATCCAAGTACGGAGAAGACAACAAATCCAGCAACAAAGCTGGTTCCACTGTTGAGCAGACACAACAGGAAGGTGTCCCTGAAGGTCACAGGAAAAACGGTTCAGAACCATCTTGACAAATATACAAACTATTACATGTTCAATTATTGTATTCAAAATATCTACTTTGATAATTGAATGATTGAATCGTCAAACAAAAATGGAAAATAGTGTAAAAAGATTAAAAACTGGACTTTCTCTTACTTGTAACAGTTATTGTTGTGTTCATTATAGCTTCCCAAAACGTTCAATGTTCCAAAAGCCAGGCTGTAGGAGAAGAATATTTGAGATCCCGCCTCTACCCAGACCTGTGTTATCACAACAACATCAACAACAATAAACAACAAATGAAATACAACATTTTTACATTTTACAATACAACATACAAAAAGGATCAATTCAATGTTTATGTTACTTGAACTTTAAATCTTGTCCATCCCCTCATAAGAGTGTGGTCTCTTTCTCAAAACTATCTTTATTTCATTTTAAACTTTGCCATAACGATCATACTGAATGGGTCCCAAAAGACAATAGTAGTCACTGTGCAATGCACACTGTCTGTAGGCAGTACTCTACCTCAAGGACAGCCACCTGCTTTAAGTCTGGATACAGGTAGTACTTAATGCCTTCCCAAGCTCCAGGTAGAGTCACCCCTCTGATGAGGAGAACCAGCAGCATCACGTAGGGGAACACTGCAGTGAAGTACACCACCTGAGACAGTAGGAGAGTGGAACAAATCTCTAATGAGTGACGGCTGAAGTCTGAATTGTGTTGGATGGTTTCTTTGTTTGCCCTAAAATAACAAAGTCAAGCGAGACCTTTCCTGAAGACCTGACCCCTTTCCAGATGCTGAAGTAGCAGAAGGTCCAGCAGGCCAGAAGACACAAGGCCAGGTCCCATCTGACACTGCCCAGCTCCCCGATGCCTCCAGAGATAGACAGAGCCCGGCGTCTTGACATTTAAACATACTTACATTTAAAACAATACAAACTCTAACAGGGGTTACAAACTAATTGATGTTTGCTGATCTTCAAAGTTATCCATTTGATAAACCTATGTAACCATGCTCTATACACACTTTCTCATGAGCAGCCTCTAGTGGCTAGAGTTGTAGCTACATCTTTTCTTTCTTAACTATATCATTTTTCGGATCTCAGATTTGCCCACTGTGGTCCCTGTTTCCTGCTAGTCTCTATGGTTTCCCACGCAAGAGTGGCCTAGAGATTTACAGAGACAAATTACCAGGCAGGTTTTAGTAGGGACATAGTGCAGCTTTAAGCTAAATATGTTTTATTGGATTGATGCATGAAGTATGTGAGTGGGTGTGTGTGATGTAATGATGTCAATGGGTTAGGTTTAGGAAACCTATTCACTCACTCCCAGAACTCTGTAGCCGCAGAGGTGGTGTTGGTAAAGTTTCCTACAGTCACATTAGATTGTGAATACTGCAAATCTACACAGATGTCTGTTGACAAGGGAAAAAGGTGTTAAGTAATAATTCAAGATTACGAGAAACGTCCATCCAGGGCCTCAGTGCTACTGTTCGATTTTAAATTATTTGAGTATTTTACTGCATTTCACAGCCTTGTAAAACAGGCTCTAAACAAGCAGCTCACGTTTTCCTTCAGTCGGCTTGAGATCACACACCATCCTTCATTGTCAAGCCGTCTGGAGAGTTAGTTGAGACACATTTCACTGCTTGGCTCGGCCAGCTGCGCTGTCAATGTTTACTGCAGAGGGTCCAGCCCCTACTCTCAAGCTAACATGTAGATCACTGCACATCTCAGCCTTACCTGTATTCCAGCTGTTTCCACAGTGGGCCCAGGGAAGCTGGGCGCTGAAGGAGAATATCAGGTACAGTAGGGCCCAGGCTTGGATTACAATGTAGGAAAAGCCATAGAGTTTGATGATGAGCTGTCCGTATCCAATACCTACAAATAAATGTTCGGACTTAGCCTAAAATATTGAATTTGGCGCACGTGCCCTTGGACAGGCAGTTGCAAATGGAATGTTCCTGTTTAAGACCAGGTTATTACGTTGCAGGTTATTAGCAGAAGGCTTAGAATTGATACACTCATTGATACTTTTTGATAGTCCGCTTCTGCATTTTCATCCAGTAAATATACCTTTTGCATTTCTTGGTCGGTTGCGATGAATTAAATGTGTATCTAAACTGGTTTGATTTGGTAACTTTATTTTATCCTAGGCGCATAAACCTGATCTAATCATATAATCGTTCAAATGAAGCCAGACTTTTGTCTTACCTTGTGCCAGCGGACACAGCTTCCTCCAACAGGTGACGGCTCCTTCCTGGGTGTACTGACCAATAGCAGTCTCCATCAGGAACAGGGGTAATCCACAGAGCACCGCTAACATGGTGTAAGGTACCAGGAACGCCCCTGCACACACACATGTTTGAAACGATGTCCACATAAATACAAAAGCATATACAAATATGGAAAGATGCAAACCTATGAAATAACTCGTCCGTAGTATGTACAAGTAATGAAATATCCTTAAACTAAGACTAATCGCAGTTTCAAATACCAGTGTCTCCCGACCAATGATCCGCGTTTCAGAGCAGTCAGTAAGTACCTGCCTGGGGACCTTCCTCTTTGACATACTCACTTCCTATCCAGGCGAGGCGATGGTACCTCATAACTCACCTCCACCGTTCTTGTAGCAGTACAGGGATACGGATAGGGGTACGGGAACCTCCAGACGTTCCCCAGACCAACCACATTGCCCGCCACGACCAGGAGGTACTCCGTCTTATTCGCCCACTTTCCTCTGGCTTTCCCATGGCTCTTCTTTGTTTTCTTCTGTTCTCTGTTCATGTTTGGCTCCCAGATCGTACAGTGGATCTCCTTCTGCTGCCAAGTGATTTTTTTTTACATTTTAGTTATTTGCTGGAGAAGAACGCCATCCACTGCTTTGCAGTTTTTCCTTTGTCTTTCACCTAATGAGAGGAATTTGAGGTGTGGTACAGCAACTTTTGACATCATCTTTTCAAGAAAAAGCTAGATTTACATTGGTCCATCACGCCCTCATCACATCTTTTCGCCCCGGTTGAGCTGGACACGAGGTCAACAATTAATGTTCTAAGCCTGTTTTCCTGTTTGATGATTAAGGATTGGGTTTTTCTTCTGATCACAGGCTGTTCTGTGATCAGATTTTTTTTCATTTTTTTTCATTGAACATGTTATATTCTTCATGGTGGTTTTTTTTACGTTGTAATAGCTACTGCGAATAAAATAGATGGAAAACAAATGCCAGAATTCCCTCGAAGGTCCATGCGCCGAAAGAAGAGAGCCTAAAGGTAAGTTCACACCCAAAATGAACGGCGCAGCGCGAAAACCTGGTTAATGCCGATTTTACGAAATTCTAATCCAAAAAATTGGTTAACGGTCTCGGTTACGTTGATTATACGTTAAAAACATCGTTGATCTGGATTGATTCGGCTGATTACACATTAAAAAGATCGGGGATCAGAATCGGCATATTAAAAAAAACCTTGGTGTATCCTTACAATTCCCATTATAATTAAGCATCACTGTCATTAATAACAGTATTAATTATGCTTAAGCATTTGTGTATTCATTTGTTTGATCTCCAAAGCACTGGACAACCACAAAGAAAAAATAAACTGACCTAGTCTGATTCCTCCTTGACGCAGTTCCTCTGTGTTATGCGCTCCTGCTCTCTGTCCGTTAGTTTTGTCTCCCTCTACCTGTCTCTCTCTCTCTCTGTCTCTCTCTCTCTCTCTCTCTCTCTAGGTCCGCCCAGGTAGCTGACATCAATCACATGATCTAGGCGGCCCTGCAAAGCCAAGTGGAGGAAGGCACATGGGAGTGATAGCTGCCGACCCATTTGGTTTTCTTTATTTATATTGTTATATACTTATATACTTATTTCTGAGTTTAGAATTTTGTTTGGTTTTGATAGTTTAGATCAGGGGAGGGAAAAGTCTGGCTCCAAACGTTTGGCGGAGAAATGATTAGGGGTCCGAGCATTGAAGCTGCTTGGCCCCTATTGTTTCTGTAACGTTTTGTTTTTTTTCAAATTCTGTAAAAGTCATGCTGCAGCCTATGCCGTAAGTCGAAAACTCTTGAAATTTTCAGGTATGGTTACCAATAACCCCCACTACCCATAAACCCAAATTTGTGTAATTGCATCCAAAGCGGTGCTATTGTAAAAAAAACATGAATTAGGCTTATTTCTCCTCATCAGATTGACATGGACTCAAAATTCTTTCAGAATATTAATCTCTAGAATCAGACGCGTTTATAAAACCCTGTAAAGCCCTAAAAATTAATACTTTTCCCACAATTTCGTATTAAAGCTAAACAACAAACAAAAGTTTAATTTCCCCAGAATTTCAAAGATTTTTTAGGTATTTGCTTTTAAGAAAGCCCTTAATTCACTTGAGAAATGTGTGCTTGGAGTTTTCTGGATGCTTATCAATAGACATTTTTACCATGTGAATGGGGCTGTAGTTCAGGTTTAACAGTGGCTCAATGGGATATTGCCTTGCACAGGGGATCCTTAGGTTGAGAGTTCGAATCTCGATCATCATGAACAAGCTGAACATGGCATTCGGCCATTGCTTTGCAGCTCACTTGAAAGCAGAGGCACAGTATTGCATGAAGTGCAGAATTAATATCTTCATCAACATCTTTCCTTCATAATTATATGTCATATTTATATATCTTCCATTAGCGTGTTCTTGACTCTTAATTTTGCTTGGACACTTTAATCACCACCACTTATAATATTTTATACATTTATCAGAATATTCATATTTATAATATTTAACTAATCCTTACATAAAATGTTCACAAATTACAAGGATAGGCATTTACTTTTGCCCGAAATAAAGTAGAACAAATATTAAATTTGCTTTTCGTTTCGAAAGTTGAGGGTCATGAGTCCCGACGTCAGGGCAGCACAGCAGCGCTAAAGACATTCTGTCACAGACTACTAAATCTAACGGCTGCGCTGACGGTTAGCATGGCATTGCATATACCTGTTACATTGAAATACTGGAGGGTGAAAGAAAAAAATGAAATTAAATAAAAAAAGATTGTGTTATTCAAGAAGTAATGTTTAAACATAAATTCAGAATGTTATGACATCCATGTTGAAAGTATTATTATTACCACCAGCTTAGTTCACGGTTTCCTCTCTATCGTACTGCAAAAGTTGCCAATGAAGATTCCAACTCTGAAACAACATTGATACGCTTGTTCAGCCTTGGCAATGTAACAAGCAAACAGCCCGGAGAGAGTGAGAGTTATCACCAAAACTAAAAACAGCTTGGCTATCTCTTAATCCAAAAAATAACACTGACGAATAATCGCATCATCAAACGAGCGTCTGTGTGCACATTAGTAGATTTTTTCAGCCGCCTGAGGTGCAGAACATATGACAGCAGACAAATCAAACAATCCCAGCAGTAAAGTTCTATTTCATGCAGGCGACGCCGTCTAGGCGTCGCCTGCATTGGGGATATCTCTAGAGAGTGAGAGATATCCCCAAAACTAAAAACAGCTATCTCTTAAACAAAATGCAAAACCACCTGACAAATATTCACATTTTCAAACGATCGTGTGTGTACACATCAGTAGAATATGTCAACCGCCCAGGGTGCAGACCGTATGACAGCAGACAAATCAAACAAACCAAGAATACATTTCATGTAGGCTAGGCTACACAGTTTAGGCTTTGCCTTATGGGCTTGTTCCATCAAACTTTACACAACCACGTGTAGAATTGTCACGCTCCCTCGTCCTCCCTTCATCAGCCTAGCGGTTGTGGGGCGGCATGGTAAGCCCGGCGTCGTCTGCCTCCATACGGCGTTCCCGTGTGCTTCATGAGCGGGCTTGGGCTTACTACAGTGAGGGTTTCAGTGCGCCCTAACAATGAATCCCCCGACCCCTCCGCTGTCCGTTCCATTTGAGAACATGTGTGGTTTTGTAACCCAGCTGTATTTAGAGTCAGCTAATACTTTCTTGTAATATCACTGTTTTTGGTGTGTGTTAGTGTTGGCTCGTTCGTTCGCGAACCGGTTTGAATGAACGAGTCTTTAGGACGAACAAACCGAACCGGTTCGTTTCTCTCGTTGGTCTCGTTCACCATTCGATTCACCGGAAACTCGACTGAACGAACGAACGAGTTTCCGGTAGCACTAACTCCACTGAGTCTGACTGACTCAGCTGAAAACCGTGCAATAGCGTGCATTCCATAATGCGATTCACCGCTACCGGAAACTAGGCTGATTCGCGAACGACTCCTCCCAGTTCAGTCGAGTTCCCGGTGAATCGATTCACCGTAAACTCGACTGAGCTGGGAGGAGTCGTTCGCGAATCGTTTGTTCATTCAGTCTGGTTTCCGGTGGCGGTAAATCGCATCATGGAATGCACGCCATTGCATGGTCCTCAGCTGAGTCAGTCAGACTCAGTGGAGTTAGTGCTACCGGAAACTCGACTGAACGAGCGAACAAACGAACGATTCGCAAAAGACTCCTCTTGGCGAACTGAATCACGCGAACTGGGTCACGGAAACGAATCATTAAATCCACCACTAGTCTATGCACACGGCCGACGGGAAACTGGAGCCCGGCACGGGAAGAGCGAATCTTAGCTTTCGCTCTGGCTTTGCCCCCGGTCTTTCCTCTTCCTGACATGATTTGATCTTCTTCCTAGTAGTTTTGGCATTCCAATTGAGGGTTAACCAAAACTTAATTGCATTTCCATGTACTTCAAATATACTGTTATATGGTTTATCCGATTTCCATTAGGCAAGGCAAGGCAACTTTAATTATGTAGCACTTTTCATACACAAGGCAGACTCAAAGTGCTTCACATATAAACATTGTCATACAATAAAATAAAATAATAGATAATTAAAAGAAAACATATGCAAAGAAATGAGTAAAATAGAAAGTGCAATGTATTTAAGATCAGATCAACAGTCTCTCTGGAACCCACGTCGGGACTCCAACCCGACCTACAGGAACTTGGTCCTTTCTCTGGGACTCCAACAATAAAGGGAAAGTTAAAAAGGCATTTTAGTAAATTAAAGGCAAAGTATTTAAGATTTAGCAGAAAGCTAAAGCAAACAAGTCTTAAATCCTCAGGGAGTTTATTCCAGCTATTTGTTGCATAGTAATTAAATCCTGCTTTCCCATGTTTCGTGTTTACTCTGGGGATAATTAACAGATTGGTCTCAGAAGATCTTAGTGTTCTAGAAGGCTTATGTAGTGGAAGCATATCAGTTAAATATTTTGGGCCTAAACCATGTCGGGATTTATAGGTTAGCAACATGATTTTAAAATAAATTCTCTGACCTACAGGAAGCCAATGTAACGATTTAATAATTGGTGTAATATGCTACATTTTTTTGGTCTTTGTTAAAACTCTAGAAGCAGCATTCTGAACAAGCTGAAGTTTCCTTAGAGTTTGTTTTGGGAGACCTGTAAGGAGACCATTGCAGTAATCAAGCTTACTAGTGATAAAGGCATGTACACGTTTTTGTAAGTCTTCGGTGGACATGAGCCCTCTAAGGCCCCGTCCACACGAAGCCGATTTCATGGCGAAACCACAAAGGTCTTGTACGGTTCGGCCCAGTGTTCGAATTATCACTCCAGCTTTGGGGGGGTCAGCATTTTGAAACGGATGGTGTTGACGTCACATGTTTTTTTTTTTTTTTTTTTTTTAAGCGGCTCTGTACATAGGAAACTAGGTTATAAAAATATACGGTAGTGCTATCCCTATTGTGGTGTTTTTTACACTAAGTCATTTAGCGGACGCTTTTGTCCAAAGCGACGTACAAAGGAGATGCTACAAGCAATAGAGCCTAGTGTAACAATAAATACTATTTCACACAAGAATCAACATGCAGAACTGTAAGCGCAAGTTAAGTAGCCTAATAGCTGAATAACGTTATGACAATCAAGGTAGAAACAGAGCACTGTCTTTAATAGCATCTAAGACAAGTGTAGTTAGCTAGCTATCCAAAAATAGTTTCTGACTAGGTTTATGAGTTGAATTCCGCTAGGTTGGTAACGTTAAGCATGAAAGATTAGGCTTGACGTTATAGATATGATACAGCTATCAGGTAGTTGCACCCATAGACATACAGGTTGCACCACTTCAGAAACTGTACGCCAAAGACACATTGGTAGTTGCTAACGTGATGATGGACCAGAGGAGTTGAGTTTATTCTTGACATTTCCACTTTATTCTCGACATGTTGACTTTATTCTCGACATGTTGACTTTATTCTAGACATGTCGACTTTATTCTCGTATTGCCAATTAATATTTTGAAATGTAAATCAGAATCCATAATAACCCCTAGATTTCTGGCTTTGATTGAGGTTTTCAGGGACAGAGAGTGAAGGTGTTGGGTTACTTTAAGCCTTTCCGTTTTAGCACCAAATACAATTATCTCTGTTTTATCCTCATTTAGCTGAAGGAAATTTCGGCACATCCAGTCTTTCACTTGCTCAATGCACTGGCACAGCAGATATATGGGCCGATAGTCATTTGATGATAGCGATACATAGATTTGCGTGTCATCAGCATAGCAATGATGGTCAATATTGTTATTTTGCATGATTTGCCCTAGTGGGAAATGTAGATGAGTTGAATAAAGAGGGTCCTAAGATCGAACCTTTTGGGACTCCATACATCACGTTGGTTGATTCTGATACAAAGTCGCCAATGGAAACAAAGTAGTTCCTATTTTGTAGGTAGGATCTGAACCAATTTAAGACTGTGCCTGAAAGCCCCACCCAGTTTTCTAACCTGTCCAAAAGTATTGTATGGTCTACAGTGTCGAATGCAGCACTGAGGTCTAGTAGCATTAGTATTGAGGTTTGGCCAGAGTCTGTGTTAAGACGGATGTCGTTTACAACTTTAATGAGGGCGGTCTCAGTGCTGTGCAGGGGTCGAAATCCTGAAGGTGTCATAACAACCAGTTGATGCCAGGAAGTGATTAAGTTGCTGGAGGACAACTTTCTCAATAATTTTACTTATGAAGGGTAGATTTGATATTGGTCTGTTAATAATAGAGGTATCTAGGCTCCGCTTTTTTAAAAGGGGTTTAATAACTGCAGTGTTCAAGGCTTTTGGGAAGTTGCTTGACTGGAGAGAGTTGTTAACTATCTGCAATATGTCTATTGCTAGGCAGTCAAAAACATTCTTAAAGAGGTTGGTAGGTAAAGAATCAAGGCAACAGGTGGATGGCTTTAGTTGTGTAACAGTTTCCACAAGAGTTTTAGAGTCTATAACATTAAAGCATGCCATCCCTGCCACGTTACTTTTGCCTGAACAGGGTGGTAGTCCAACATTTTTGTTTGAAGTGGAGATATTGATGGCGCGTCTGATGCCTTCAATTTTATCAGTATAAAAAGCTGCAAAGCTAACCCTTTTTTCTGTGCTGTTACAGAAGCAGCTTTTCTCCAGGGTGCCTTTTGCTTTCCAGAAATCGTTTTAACCTTATAAGGTATGGAGGTAGATTTGTGTCTTTATTATGCAATCAAAAATAATAGGTTTGAGAGCAAAACTTTCCACACTGCAATCAAAAAATAGGTTTGAGAGCAAAACTTTCCACACTGCAATCAAAAAATAGATTTGAGAGCAAAACTATCGACACTGCAATCAAAAAATGTTTTATTGCAAGATTAATTAATGTGATAAAAAATATATTAATGGGAATCCAAAAGTTTTGTTTGCAAACCCAAAAGTTTTGTTTGCAAATCCAAAAGTTTTGTTTGCGAATCCAAAAGTTTTGTTTGCGAATCAAAAAGCTTTGCTTGCGAATCCTAAAGTTTTGCTTGCGAATCCAAAAGCTTTGCTTGCTGTTGAGCTGAATCTCGTGGGCGGGACCTACGCCAAAAGATGTAAGACACGTCTCTATTTCAACTCCACCAACTATACGCGATACCCGTGAATGCTTAACCAAGGAGAAAAAACGATAGTTATGTTATTATAACTCTAGTTATATGATTGTAGGCGTAGCCGCCTAGATTCCCACCAGCTGTTTCCTCCAATTTCTGAAAGAATAGCATGGAGGACGAACACTTCTGTGCGCCTCTTTATATTCATGGTGCCTTGGGGAATGTGGGCGTCAACCACGTTGATTGGTACATTGATGAAACATTCAGTGCACGCGGGTGCGCACATGGGACAAGCCCTTAAGGCGAAGCCTTGACGGCTAAGCCCACAATCATAGAACTAGAGTTATAATAACATAACTATCGTTTTTTCTCCTTGGTTAAGCATTCACGGGTATCGCGTATAGTTGGTGGAGTTGAAATGTCTTTCAAACGGTTTGGTTTTCTGAACCATTTTACAAAACACCACTGTAAAATTCCAGAGGATTATTATTACCTTGTCAAATTTTCGTGACAAATAAACTGATAATAATTTAACCACAGTTAACCGTAAAATCTGTAAACTTTTCATCCATCATTCTCGTCAACCAAAGTAAGCAACAGTGTCAGGCGCAGCATGCAACATGAGTCTGTTCTGCAAAAACAAGACCGAAGGCAAGGCCCTCCATAAGAAGGCCTTCAAAAAGGCCCTATTATCTGTAATGTGCACCTGGCGAAGCTACCTCAAGGCCACATGTATGGGATTAAATCCTGTCATAATTCAAACCTGAAAAAGTCTAAGACTAAGAAAACTCGACACCTTGTAAAAAAGGTTTTGAAACATAAAAAAAAGACATAAAAAAAAAGTTTCAATCATCTGCAAATTTTCCCAACCGATTTTCAAAGACACATATCATTTTTTTAAATCTTCAAAGTTTCACTCCGACTGTTCTCCCAGTGCATTGAACAGCCATGTCCAGCACCGAGTACAATGGCCTCAAGCTAGTGTTAATAACTCTTTATTTAATACAATACAAATCAATGGTAGGTCTAATGATAATTGATTTACTTTTATATTATAAACACTTGACTTTATAAATTGTTACTACAATCTTAGTTCACAAGGAGATGCTCCATACTTTATTAATTTGATAACTCCCTCCAGTAGGGGCCAACACAAGCTAAGGTTCTAACTAAGACTATCAGTAAAAAGCTGTCCGTAGAAATGCATGGTACAATCTTACTATTGTCCTATTGCTTTTAATGGTTCGGTGTGAATGTTTGAGGTTGATCGATGACATTTACCCACTATGTTCTGGCTGCAGGATAGAAAGAAAGAAAATAACCAAATCCATCTCTTTGTAATCATTTAATGGCACCATTCCACAGTCCTTTTTTAATCAAGGCTCTATTTTACTTTTACACACTATAGCCAAACATGTTATACAAAAGACACACTCTTCAATTGAACAATTTACAAAGATTGCTCAGCGATATGAATGTGATCAAAAAATAACAAAAACCATTGATACAATGCAACAGTTGACTGTTATATTTTAAGCGTTAGGACATTTCAGGCTCGGACTCTTCCAACATCTTCAGCCCCTCATCCGTCTCAACTGCGCCCATCTTAGTGTTCTGCCCGGTTTGATCTTCAACAGGTTGACAAAGGACGGATAAACGCTGAAAAGGCAAAGTTATAAACATCTTACGATACTGACTCTGATCTAGGGTTGCCGCGGTATACGGTATAACCGGTGTTACCGGTGTTGAGGCCAACATCGAATACTCGAATACTAGATTTTTTTTTTTCAGTAGTAAAAAACCAATTCAGTAAAAATGAATAATATAATTATAATTAAGAAAATTTAAATGTGTAGAATAGGCCACAGTTCTGCTCTGTGCGGGAGAGAATTGGCGCGCTGAGAATTGGCGCGCTTCCTTACAAGACCGGTAACCATAGCAACGCCGGTAAACAAACCCCGCGAAGCCCAATCCCTACGTGAGCTCCCCGCGCTACGGCCATCCGGAGGCTAACAGAGCTTTTGGTCGTGATATTATGATATATAAAAATTATATTATACTATTATATATAGAACGTTATAAGACGCCGAGAATTGGCGCGCTGCCAGCCGCTGTCACCGAGTGTGAGAGGAGAGTTCTTCGTTCGTTCTTCGAGAGTCTTTCGTTGCCATGGCTGCGCGCACGGATGCTGCGGCTCGGAGCTCTCCACCCCAGTGCTTTTTTATTGTTGAATGTGTGGTTCTGTGTGTGTGAAATAACATGTGTGAGTGGGTTAAGACTTGCATACACCTGTGCAGAGTTGATGAACATTGGATTTGCGTGTGAAATCGACATTACACCGGACTTTTTATCTATTTAGTATTTTGGTAGTCATGGCGATCGCGGAGCGCACGGACGCTGCGGCTCGGAGCTCTCTACCCCAGTGTTTTACATACACCAGTGCAGAGTGGATGAACATCGGATTTGCGTGTCAAATCGACATTACACCGGATTTTCAGCAGCCTCACAACATACCGCCAGACATAGCCAGACCACCGTGCTCTGCCTGGACTGTTGTCGGGCCTGGGAGGCGACGCAGACGACGTAGGGAACGGAAGCAGAAGCGGGGATGCAGAGCGGGTCTACTAGTGAGGCTGAGGAAACAGCCCTCCAGATCCATGATCAACAAAACAGACAATTGGAGTTATTGATGGCGGAGAATCGGCACATTCGGGACTGTTGCGTGACGATAATCACGGAAACTTGGCTTCACTCGCTCGTTCCGGACGCAGCAGTACAGCTGACTAGCCGATGACTGTTCTTTGCAGACCGTTTTATCTTCCAAGAGAACTAACTGTGGTACTAGTTACTGCTGTATTTGTCCCCCCGGATGCCAACGTTAGCACGGCTGTCTCCCAGCTCCGCGAAGTGATAAGCAGACAACAGAAGGCTCATCCTGAGGGAGATTTTATTGTTGTTGGGGATTTTAATTAGGCCTGTCTAAAGAGTGTGCTTCCCAAGTTTGTGCAGTATGTCCAGGGTCCCACCAGAGGTAAAAACACATTAGATCGGCTTTACTCAAATCTTAAGAAAGCATACAGGACAATACCCCTCCCCCACCTGGGCAGGTCGGATCATATTTCGCTGCTCAGTGTCCCAGCTTACATACCCCTCAGGAGAAGAATAAAACCAGCCAAAAGAACTGTAAAAATTTGGCCCGAGGGAGCACTCAGCCAGCTACAGGACTGCTTTGACCACACCGAATGGGCTGTTTTTGATCAACTGGAGCTAAATGACCGCATTGAGTCTGTTTTGTTTTATTTTAAGACCTGCACTGACAATGTTACAGTGAACAAAAAAATCACAGTTTTCAATAATCGGAAACCATGGATGGCAGCTGAGGTGAGGACACTGCTGAAAACCTGAGACTCACCCTTCAAGGCTGGCGACAGGGACCAGTACAGGATGTCAAGAGCAAACCTGAGGAGAGGGATCAGAGCAGCCAAAGGGGACTACAAGAGGAAGGTGGAGAACCATCTGGCTGACAACCCGAGGAAAGTGTGGCAGGGTCAACAACACCTGACTAACTACAAGGGCACCCCATCGGATGTAGTAACTGCTGACACTTCGCTGGTGGAAGAGCTGAACAACTTTTTCACCCGTTTTGAAGTTCAAAAACCCCACCTTGCTCCTGCTCCTGCTCCTCCTCCTCCTCTGTCCTCCTCTGTCCTCCCAGCCCCTGAGCACCCACCAGCTTGAGCTGCAGGAACATCAGGTGAGAAGAGTCCTGAAGGCCGTAAACCCACACAAAGCAGCAGGACCAGACGGAGTAATGGGAAAAGTACTGAAGGCCTGCGCGGACCAACTGTCAGGGGTCCTAACAAGGGTATTCAACACCTCCCTGGAACAGGCTACGATCCCACCCTGCCTCAAAGCAGCCACCATTGTCCCAGTTCCAAAGAAATCCACCATAGGCAGCCTAAATGACTACAGACCAGTGGCACTAACATCCGTCGTCATGAAGTGCTTCGAGAAGCTCGTCCTCCACCACCTTAAGTCCTGCATCCCTCAAAACTTTGACCAGCATCAGTTTGATTATAAAGCACTCAGGTCGACAGCTGATGCAATCGCCACTGTCCACCACACTGCAGTGAGTCACCTGGAAGAACAGGGAAACTATGTCAGGATGCTTTTTGTTGACTTTAGTTCGGCGTTTAACACAATCTTGCCGAACATTCTCATCAGGAAGCTGACTGACCTAGATTTCCCTGCGCCAACCTGTGAATGGATTTACAGCTTCCTGACGGACCGTCCACAGACAGTAAGGATGGGGACACAAACATCTTCCACCCTCAGCACGGGCTCCCCTCAGGGCTGTGTGCTCCTTCCTGTATTCTCTTTACACGCATGACTGAGTCCCCGCCCATCACTCAAATGTCATTGTCAAATTTGCGGATGACACTAGAGTGATGGGTCTCATCTCCAACGGTGATGAGACAGCCATACAGGGAGGAAGTCCAGAGGCTCACAGCCTGGTGCTAATAGCCTTTTGCTGAACGCCAGCAAAACCAAGGAGATGATATTTGACGCAGACCTCGATAGACGGGGTCTGCGTGGAGAGGGTCTCCTCCTTCAAGTTTCTGGGGATGCAGGTCAGTAAGGACCTAACCTGGCACACCAACACGACTCTGTGGTCGGAAAGGCTCAGCAGAGGCTATTTTTTCTAAGACTGCTGAGGAAATGCCAGGTGGGGACAAAGCTGCTGCAGACCTTTTACCACTCTGCTGTTGAAAGTGTACTGTTGTATGGCATTACGGTGTGGTACGCAAACTGCACAGCCAAAGACAGGAAAACCCTGCAGGGGGTTATTAAGACGGCAGGAAAAATCATTGGCTGCCCCCTGCCCTCCCTGGAGGACATTGCCACCTCCCGGGGGCTGAATAGGGCAAAAAGAATTATGAGTGACCCATCACACCCCGGCCATGGCCTCTTCCAACTCTAAGATACAGGTCCCTTGGGAGCCGGACAAACAGGCTGAGGAATACCTTCTACCCCTGGGCAATTTGTCTATTTAAGGCCTGACCCCCCCCCCCGAATGGACATGTGAAATCCTCTACCATATTATTATTATTTTTTAAAAGACACTTATATTTTATGTCTGCGTATTTATATTTATTGTGCCTATTGCTGTTGTTTGTGTTTGTATTTTGCTTTTTGCACGGCTTTATTTTGCAGTATGGGTAGTGAGCACCACCCCAATCTCGTTGTACAAGTTTGCACAATGACAATAAAGTCTGAATCTGAATCTGAATCTGAGAGTTGACGGAGAAGAGGGCGGTTGACCTAGTTTCAAAGTTAATATCGTTTATACCGGTAATACCAGTGTTGAAACGAGCATATTACTCGGTGTGAAAATGTACACACAGTGGCAACCCTACTCTGATCCAAGCGTCTTAGAGTACCATATTAAGCGCTATATACATTTCATTTATTATTATTTATTATTATCCATGTACTGCTGAATGTGTGGTTTAATAAGAGAGCTACTATATATTGCATCCATATCCCAAAATGCATCTGTAGGTTTCCTTTACTTGGACTGTCTGATCTTAGTACGGATAACCCTCTACAGTGAGCTCTTTTTGAGTCCTTGTATTGCTTGTTTTGCAACACAGATCTGGCAACCCTGCCTTTTCATGGTCACATAAGTAATGTACGGGTGCTAATGAGATTGAGAAACCATGGTTTTTGCAATATATAAGTGGTAGAATAATACACATTACAAAATATATCAGCAAATGTTTAAGAGATTATCTATTATATGATAGGATATTATATGACTAATACAACTTTGATGTTTCAACACTAACCTGTCTCAATGGCCCTGTCCCAAGACAGATCTGCACAACGGCAAACAGTGGCACCATGAGGATAGAAGACATAGACATGACCCAGCCCAGCACGTGGGCCCAATAAGGGTAGACATATGCAGCAGAAATCTCCATTTGTTTGTAATTCAGCATGTACACAATGAAGGAACCCTGTTGAATCATGGATAACGGTTGAGAAAGGTCCATGGACATTATGCTTGACAATAATCATGTCAAATAATTATTTTTTACAGATTCGCTCAAGGATTACATCATCTGACAATGAACACTGACCCACAATCCTTCCTGCGTTTTCATAAACTGCAAACACTTTCAATAAGGGTACAATTATTAATCATAAATTATATTAGTTACAGTTAGATACAATTTCAAGTACAGTTTTCGTCTTGTAATAATTTACTAATGGTGTTCAGGTTCACTAACGGACGGTGTTCATGTTAACTAAGGCATTAATTAATACAATATTGAGTTAATCCAACAGGATTGGAGATAGTGTGCCAGTGCAACAAGAGTACCTAGAACCCAACTACGCCACAACAACCTAACCCTACGCCCCTAAGCCCTATGCTAATACTACATAATAATGATTATAACCGCATCAACTATTGTTAATTAATGTTTATACTTATTGGATAGTGTTAATCACAAATTTTGGAAAATAATTTAAAATATCCAGCCCCACCTACCAACATGTTTTCCCGGTAAAGGTCACCTCAGGGTTTACAACATCATGCTGTTGGAGCCACACCAGACCATATCCCCAAACCCTATCCACGGTAAAGCTAGAAAAGAGACGACTCACCATTGTCAACACTGGAATAAAATACTTCCAACACAGTTTAAAGTAAAAACATGGCCGTGTTCCTGTCATCTCTTCAATGATGTTGTAGAATCTTTCAGCCCCTTTATCCAGTAGATTCAAAAATTATCTTCAACAAAATGCTTTTCCAATTCAATTTGATGATGATTTGAAAGTATTATACACTCTCATGTTTTTCTTACCAAATATCCAGCCCAACACCAAACATTGACACACTGCCATAATGTCCACACATGTTCTATTACAGGCATAAAAATCTATGAGCTGAAATATGTAGATACCACCCTAGAAAATGCAACAAAAAAAAAAGGTATCACATTATGAAACGTTCAAAGGGCAATTTTCAATATTTTGGGTCATTATTTAAATAGTTGTATTACCTCAGAGGCCAAAGGCAGTTGTATCAGATAGCTTGCAATACAGATGAGAAGAACAAAGATTTCACTCCTTCCAGATCGGCGGAAGTGTTTGGGAAACAGGTCGCTGACCGAGGTGATGAAACACTCCACGGTCACAAACTGGAAACACACATAGATGACCAAAACTAGTCTGCATGCATCAACAAAAAGTCACAGACTCCCGCAACGTCAAAACCATACATGTGTGTCCACGCTGAGTAGAATAAGCATCAGGAAGAAGCAGATGGTCCAGAATTGAGGCAATGGCATCAGGGCTGTTGCTTGGGGGTATGCGATGAATGCCAAGCCAGGACCTTTGTTGGTAGAGGTGAGAGAGCCCTTTTGTTTAGGATCAAATTCAAATCGAAAAAGGAAAATAATGACGATGATCAAGTATGCTATTCTGACAAAATTTGAATGTTCGACAAAGTGTCTGTGGTAATTACAGTCCAATACTCTAACACTAGCAATGCATATGCATAAATCTAATTGTAACCTTTATTTTTTAGATGAGCTGTACGTTATTTAATTTACTTTTAGTTAAGCTTATTTTGTCAACGAATAAAAACCAAAGAAAATAAATCTTAAATTATTAAACTAAACATTATTGTTCATAGCTTTCGAATTTTGAATTTAATTGAAGTCATGCAAGACAAAATGTGCTACCTGAGTCTACCACCATGTCAACGGGAACACCTTGTCTCTCTGCCATGAATCCAAGTACGGAGAAGACAACAAATCCAGCAACAAAGCTGGTTCCACTGTTGAGCAGACACAACAGGAAGGTGTCCCTAGGGGTCACAGCAAAAACTGTTCAGAACAATCTGGACAAATATACAATCCATTACATGTTCAATTATTGTATTCAAAATATCTACTTTGATAATTGAATGATTGAATAGTTAAACAAAAATGGAAAATAGTGTAGAAGATTAAAAACTGGACTTTCTCTTACTTGTAACAATTATTGTGGATTTCATTATAGCTTCCCAAAACTGTCAATGTTCCAGAAGCCAGGCTGTAGGAGAAGAATATTTGAGATCCCGCCTCTACCCAGACCTGTGTTATCACAACAACATCAACAACAATAAACAACAAATGAAAAACGTCAGAAATGCTTGTTCAATGTGAGATATGAAATACAATGTATTTTATATTTACAAAGGATTAATTCAATATTTATGTCACTTGAACTTACAATTCGGGACGGCGCGGCTGTGTCCAGACGCCGTCAGGGTCTCTATGTTTAGACTGTGCATTTTACCTATTTTTTTTTTATATTTAATCTTTTTTACTGATGTGACTTTTAGTATGATCACATATGATCACCAAATGCTTTTAGAAATAAGGGATCAGTGCGGCATATTTTATGTTAGTACGTCTTTTGACAGCACGTCGGCGTTTCCAGCTGAGATTCTCCGACAAACTGACAAACTGACAAACTGACAAACTGACAAACTGACAAACTGACGTTCATAACAGTAATAGCGTCAAGCCCTGGAAACGGTCAAAACACAGAGGGAGAAGACGGGGGATCCGGGACAGACTGAGGAGGAAGGACGCAGGCGGAGATGGCGCACACGTGTCGCGGGACCATCAACCTGGTCACGGCGCACATCGACACTGAGGACGCCTGCAACATCGTGCTGAGCAGCGGGGGGGGGGGGGGGGGGGGGGGGGGGGGGGGCACCTAGCCTACCACCTGAAGGCCAGCACGGAGGTGGAGCGCCAGAGATGGGTCACAGCCCTAGAGCTGGCCAAGGCTAAAGCCATGATCCGCATGATGAATGACCAGTCAGCTGAGCGGACTATCAGAGCGTCCCTACCCAACGTGAAGGACATCTACCACAAGAGGGTGGAGTCGAGGGCAAAAAACATCAGGAGGGATGACACACAACCCAATGCCAGCCTCTTCACCCTGCTGCCGTCGGGTAGACGCCTACGAAGCCTTAACTCAAGGACTGAGAGACTTAAGAGAAGTTTTTATCCACAGGCAGTGAGACACTTGAATACAATTTTTTAATTCAACACCTTATTTTTAAATTTGATTTTATTTACATTTTTTATTTTATCTAAATAAATTAACTAATTTATTTTATTTTATATTTTTATTTATTTTTGCACAGTGTGGAGCATTGACCCTTTAACATTTCACTTCAATTTATTGTATGTGACAAATAAAAACACTTGAACTTGAACTTGAATTATTGTCCATCCCATCATAAGAGTGTGGTCTCTTTCTCAAAACTATCATAATTTCATTTTAAACTTTGCCATAACGATCATACTGAATGGGGAAAAAGAAACAATAGTAGTCACTGTGCAATGCACACTGTCTGTAGGCAGTACTCTACCTCAAGGACAGCCACCTGCTTTAAGTCTGGATACAGGTAGTACTTAATGCCTTCCCAAGCTCCAGGTAGAGTCACCCCTCTGATGAGGAGAACCAGCAGCATCACATAGGGGAACACTGCAGTGAAGTACACAACCTGAGACAGTAGGAGAGTGGAACAAATCTCTAATGAGTGACGGCCAAAGTCTGAATTGTATTTGATGGTTTCTTTGTTTGCCCTAAAATAACAAAGTCAAGCGAGACCTTTCCTGAAGACCTGACCCCTTTCCAGATGCTGAAGTAGCAGAAGGTCCAGCAGGCCAGAAGACACAAGGCCAGGTCCCATCGGACACTGCCCAGCTCCCCGATGCCTCCAGAGATGGACAGAGCCCGGCGTCTTGACATTTAAACATACTTACATTTAAAACAATACAAACTCTAACAGGGGTTACAAACGAATTTAACTTCTGTATCTTCTGTAATATTTACTGTTCTTCAAAGTTATACATTTGATGAACCTATACAACCATTTAACCCTGCTCTTTCTCATTAGCAGCCTCTAGTGGCTAGAGTTGTAGCAACATCTTTTCTTTCTTAACTATATCATATTTTGGGTCTCCGATTTTCCCACCGTGGTCCCTGTTTTCTGCTAGTCTCTATGGTTTCCCACGCAAGAGCGGCCTAGAGATTTACAGAGACAAATTACCAGGCAGGTTTTAGTTATTTTATGGACTAAATAGCTGCAGTAGAATAGGGACATGGTGCAGCTTTAAGCTAAATATGTTTTATTGGATCGATGCATTGGGTGTGTGTGATGTGATGATGTCAATGTTTAGGAAACACATTCACTCACTCCCAGAACTCTGTAGCCGCAGAGGTGGTGTTGGTAAAGTTTCCTACAGTCACATTAGATTGTGAATACTGCAAATCCACACAGTTTTCTGTTGACAAGGGAAAAGGGTGTTAAGTAATAATTCAAGATTACGAGAAACGGTCATCCAGGGCCACTTGCGGATTTAGCAAATTGGTGGCCCAACGCGACGATCAGCACTGTTATTCTTTTTTTTGAAGATCAAATCAATATCAATGTAACCAGCAAAACGAGTAGTGAGGCCAAACCCCCACAAACAGTCATATACTTAGAAAAACATCACAAACAGCCATATACTTAGCAAATACAAAATGCCAAGATGAATAATTTATTTTGTATGTGTGAGTGAGGTTGTCATTTGCATTGCACTTGAGATTGAACATTCCAAACATTCTACAAACAAACCTATATCTGAGAGAGAGAGAGAGAGAGAGAGAGAGAGAGAGAGAGAGAGAGAGAGAGAGAGGGAGAGAGAGAGAGAGAGAGAGAGAGAGAGAGAGAGAGAGAGAGAGAGAGAGAGAGAGAGAGAGAGAGAAAGAGAGAGAGAGAGAGAGAGAGAGAGAGAGAGAGAGAGAGAGAGAGAGAGAGAGAGAGAGAGAGGGAGGGAGAGAGAGAGAGAGTGAGAGAGAGAAAGAGAGAGATAGAGAGAGATAGAGAGAGCGAGAGAGGGAGGGAGAGAGAGAGAGGGAGAGAGAGAGAGAGAGATAGAGAGAGCGAGAGAGAGAGAGAGAGAGAGAGAGAGAGAGAGAGAGAGAGAGAGAGAGAGAGAGAGAGGGAGGGAGAGAGAGAGAGAGAGAGAGAGAGAGAGAGAGAGAGAGAGAGAGAGAGAGAGAGAGAGAGAGAGAGAGAGAGAGAGAGAGAGAGAGAGAGAGAGAGAGAGAGAGAGAGAGAGAGAGAGAGAGAGAAGATAGATTGTTCTACACATCACACGCTTCTGACACAGAGTCCACTTATTGAAGTCTTCTCACAGGTCTTCACCTAGCGCCACTTCACAGCTAGCTGCTGCTGCTGTAGCGGCATGTCCAACGCTTTGGACGTTGTTGCTCCTGTCTGTATCCCATACAGTAGCCGTAAAAAAGTGTGCCTTCTTTGGCAGAGTTGCCAAATAATAACCGGCGTCTCTTAGTTTTTTTATTTTATTTGAGTGTATTGGGTAACTTTATTTCCTAACCCTTAATATTATTTTCGTGTTTAAACTTGTCTTGCTTCGTCTCTGTTTGTGTATTAAAAAAAAGAAAAACATATATATGTTGTTGTTTTTTTGAGGTTCGTGGGGGGCCCCTCTACTATGGGGGCCCCAAGCGGACGCGCCCTATGCCTCTATGTTTAGACAGCCACTCTGCAGGGCCTCCGTGCTACTGTTCGATTTGAAATTATTTGAGCATTTTACCGCAATTCACAGCCTTGTAAAACAGGCTCTAAACAAGCAGCCCACGTTTTCCTTCAGTCGGATTGAGATCACACACCATCCTTCATTGTCAAGCCGTCTGGAGAGTTAGTTGAGACACATTTCACTGCTTGGCTCGGCCAGCTGCGCTGTCAATGTTTACTGCAGAGGGTCCAGCCCCTACTCTCAAGCTAACATGTAGATCACTGCACATCTCAGCCTTACCTGTATTCCAGCTGTTTCCACAGTGGGCCCAGGGAAG
Organism: Gadus morhua; assembly: GCF_902167405.1. Lineage (NCBI taxonomy): Eukaryota > Metazoa > Chordata > Actinopteri > Gadiformes > Gadidae > Gadus > Gadus morhua. The sequence goes on from NC_044055.1 coordinate 2,736,476, forward strand.
CTGGGCGCTGAAGGAGAATATCAGGTAAAGTAGGGCCCAGGCTTGGATTACAATGTAGACAAAGTCATAGAGTTTGATGATGAGCTGTCCATATCCAATACCTAAAAATAAATGTGCAGACTTCACATCAAATATTTGATTTGGAGCACAATGACACAATGACATGTACGCAAATGGAATGTCCCTGTTTTCTACCAGTTATGTTGTGGTTAATTTGCAGTTGCCTAGGGTGGTTAAGTCTTAGATAACAGATGAAGGGATGATTGTGCTTGTCAGTATCTTCGTTTTTATTAAATAAATGTGTTTTTTGCATTTCTTGGGGTGTTGTGGTAAATTAAATGTGTATCTAAACTTGATTAACGTCATAACTTTATTTTAAACCTTATCTAATCAGCTTATTATTCAAATGAACCCAGACTTTTGTCTTACCTTGTGCCAGCGGACACAGCTTCCTCCAGCAGGTGACTGCTCCTTCCTGGGTGTACTGACCAATCGCACTCTCCATCAGGAACAGGGGTAATCCACAGAGCACCGCTAACATGGTGTAAGGTACCAGGAACGCCCCTGCACACACACATGTTTGTATGTCCACATAAATACAAAAGCATACACAAATATTCAAAGATGCAAACCTATGAAATATGTCAGTAGCATGTACAAGTTATGCAATAACATTAAACTAAGACTAATCGCAGGTTGAAATACCAGTGGCTCCCCGTATGGTTTGGCCATCCAGGGGTCTGGGATACAGAGCAGGAGGTAAGTACCTTCCTCTTTGTCATACTCACTTCCCATCCAGGCGACGGTACCTCATAACTCACCTCCACCGTTCTTGTAGCAGAGGTACGGGAACCTCCAGACGTTCCCCAGACCAACCACATTGCCCGCCACGACCAGGAGGTACTCCGTCTTATTCGCCCACTTTCCTCTGGCTTTCCCATGGCTCTTCTTCGTTTTCTTGTGTTCTCTGTTCATGTTCGGCTCCCAGATCATACAGTGGAGCTCCTTCCTCTGCCAAGGGATTTTTTTCAGAATACAATTCTGCCTTCCAATTGTTTCAAATCCATGTGAATTTGGACCTTTTTACACATCCGACCCCTGCCGTACTGTAACTAGTGCTCGCCGTTATTATCCCTTTCCCATTGCTATCTAATGCTGTGATGGTGATGCTGTGAGCATCACCATCATAGCGTTGGGTTCAATGTCTCTCCCTCTCATGCTGTGTTCGCCAGGTCTCCCGACCCCAGCTTGATATTTTAGCATTTTGCATAACATTATGCCTACCTATTTAGTTACATCAGTGCATTACCGTGACTTGAGTAAAACCCATTTTAAACGTTGAGATGATGACAAGCTTCTTAGATCTAGAATCAGCATTTGTTATTCCACTGTAGTAGCCTACAGTGGCCCGGCACGGCATGTCTATAAATTATGACTCGCTTGTCTTGAGTCGATGATGCAACAACACTCAAAATTGTATTGCCTATTCAGTTTACATCAATGCCTCCCATAATATCAGAAGGATTCATTCAAGACACATTTCATATATTTTCAGACAGGCAGCAAGAGACAAAATGATGTTGCGATGATTAATTCAGCTTGAAGTTAAATATTTTGTCCTTTTTCTAATCCCAACAGCTCACTGAGAGCTGATTTATTTCATATTAGTCCTGTTTAAACATTGGACAATGTTTAACACTTATTTCCTGGAGTGGCAAACGATGTTCTTGATATTAGGAGAAAAAAAACAGTGCAGAAAGAAAACAGCAGGAGAGCAGTTTTGAAGTAGCAAACCCTAGCTAACTAACCCCTAGCTAACTAACCCCTAGCTAACCCTAACTCTACTTTGGTTTGAGGCAAATTACCAAAGAAAGTCAAAAGACGCATTTAAACCCATATGCAAGCGACGGGAAAGGGTGAGGGTTAACCCTAAACTTAACCCTAACCATAACCAATCAGAGGAGAGGCATTCTAACCAATCACAGGCGAATCAGAGGCAAAAAAGGCGGTACCTGCCCCTACCATCCTACGAAAAAAACATTTGCTCACAGGGTCCTATGTTTCCCGGTCACATACAAAGCGGGGAACATAGGACCCGGGGAACATAGATACGCTCCCCAAGCGATGCTACAGAAGCCAATTTAGGGTTAGGGTTAATAATAGCACCTGAAGGATCTGAAGGACCGAAATGCGGACCTCTTTGAGGGATTTGGAGAGGTTGGTGGAGCCTCCCTTTCAACAGCCCCCCCCGTCCCCCAATTGCGACATTTGAGATTAAATTCTCCATTAAAACTGTTGTTAGCTAAACGAAAGACGATTCCAAGGCAGGGCAAAATAAGAAGCATCTGACAAAAGGTTTTGTATTTCATAACTGTGCGCATTTAGATTGCGAATAGTTTGTGCGGAATTTGATCTGCAGAAACAATACATCATATGAAATGTGAGCCTCTGTCTGAACTCTGTGATTAAAACTATTAAATAACAAATCAAGTGCAAACTTTACTACTTCTTTTAACAACCAACGTTTGATCACATAAAACCACCATAAACAGATAATCCAGTGCTCTTCTAGACTTTATTGTCATCAAATATTTACCCAGGTGCTCATCAGATGTTGTGCTTTGGCCCTAAAAGGCTACCAACTGTTTTTATCAGGTGTGGTGAACTGGAATTTTATAAAGGAGTATAGAAGGACCTACCGCACTGTGTATCGAATCTCCTGTTGCATCCAGTCCAATTGTCTTCATAAAGACTGAAGGCTACAGGGGATGTGGACAGAGAGGAAAACTAATTTATTTTTCTCCTCTGTAAATTATCTAGCAGGATACTGCATCATGGACCGTTATGTGGCTGGATGCAATTTCTAAACTCTTGGTTCTAGTTAATGTTTGAACTTGACCCCCCCCCCCCCCCCCCACCTTGCGTAATTTGGTTGTCGTGTTTCCCAGACTTGCTGAAACGTTCAATTATTACCAGAATTTCATTCGACACCAGAGGCGTCCCTAGGTTTCTGAAACATCAACTTTATTGTGCATGCACAATTTTTCATAATGCTTTACCTAAATAAACAAAATACGCAGCTTATGATAGCTTTAAATAGCTACCTGACTGCTGTGCTGCTTATCCCCAAACATCTAAAGTTCCATTCAAGTTATTTCAGAGTAAAATTAATACAAGTGAGACAAACCTTATATATATATATATATATATATATATATATATATATAGACAAACCTTATATATATATATATATATATATATATATATATATATATATATATATATATATATATATATATATATATATATATATATAAGGTTTGTCTCACTTGTATTAATTTTACTCTGAAATAACTTGAATGGAACTTTAGATGTTTGGGGATAAGCAACACAGCAGTCAGGTAGCTATTTAAAGCTATCATAAGCTGCGTATTTTGTTTATTTAGGTAAAGCATTATGAAAAATTGTGCATATATATATATATATATATATTAGAGCTGTCAGTTAAACGCGTTATTAACGGCGTTAACGCAAACCAAATTTAACGGCGTTAAAATTTTTATCGCGCGATTAACGCAATTATTGTATAAAAAAACAAAAAAAATAATAATAATTTTGTTCAAATGACATTTGTTCAAAGCAATCGTTTAGTTGCACTATAGGTTCCTTTTTTGTATCGTCCTGTTTTGATTAGTATATGCCAATGTTGTTATCAATAAACAATCATTTGCACAAGGCAAGCCGATGCACTTCACCATGTTGATAAGAGAATTAAAATGAGAAGAATTATGGGACAAAAAAACAAGGGATATTTAGCATAGAAAAATAATTTGCGATTAATCGCGATTAATCGTGAGTTAACTATGACATTAAGGCGATTAATCACAATTAAATATTTTAATCGCTTGACAGCTCTAATATATATGGATCCAACCACCATTAGTGACTAGAATCATTTCATCACTTCTAGATCATATTCAGGGCTAATTAAATAATATCCGGGGCTTTAGCCCCGAATAAAACAGCCTAGTGACGCCACTGTATCATTTCATTATAAAATATTGTATCCAGAATTGCTTTGTGAAATCAATGCAATCCTCTGTAAATAGACAACTTATTACTATCAATTGTAAATCTTTTAAGGTAAAGTCCCGAAGAGGACAGAGGGTGAGAGCTTGCAGACCTGAAGAACTACAATTCCTCGCACAGCGTGGGCACCCTTCTTTCTCACCCCTCATCCAAGACGCTTGTATAGTTGGCCCTGGGCTGCTCAGTTGAAGGCTACAGGGAACGAGCCAGAGGGCACTTCCTGCCTGGGACTCAGGATACTAGATATTGGTGGAAAGGCTTCCCGCCCCCGCCTCATTTGGGAATGTGCTTGGTCCGTCCATCATGGACTTCATTCTCCGCAGTGACTTCAACCCCTCAGCTGTCTCGACCGGTGTCAACCCCAGCCATGGATCTTAACTTGCCCCTGGTGCTATGGTCACACAGAACTGCAGTTCCAGAGTCACCACGCTGCCCCCGCTCTAACGATCGGACCGGAGGCGCGGACCCTATTGACCTGGTGTTCGGACCTCCTCCGGGACCCGGACTGGCCAGTGAGCCTGGCCTGGACTACTTCCCACATCTATGACAGCCGAAGGCGGGCGTATGACTCCCGCTGCATGGGAGGGGACGTTGTCAAGGGGGGCCAGGTGTGGGTAAACGCTCAGGAAAGGAAGTAGGGGGTCTACCCAAAGCTCAGCGACCGGTGGCCTGGGCAATGCATAATGCTGGCCAGACTGATAGATGTCCACAGGGTGGGCGCTGGTTAGGCCTGTCGCGATATGCAATAAATCAATTAATTGCGTGATAAATTAAAATGAGCGATAATTTTTTGACGGCCGCAATAATTTCCATTCGCACTCATTTTTTTTAAATCATTGCTTTATTGGCCTAATCTGAGGAGAAATCTATGCCATAAACAGAAATATTATAGGCCTTTATTACACGGGTCTTCTCAATGCCGTGGAACGCTCCGTTCACTTGCATAGATAGTCCGGTAACTTGTCAACCCCAGCGTCTTCGTTTGCTAAGCAACGTCAACGTCTTTGAAGGACTATTTCTCTGCTGATCAACACTACGAATGCTGCTAACGAATAAATTGTAAAAAGACACACCATGTGAAGTTATTTTTTCGTCTTGGCAAGTAGCCTTGTAATAAGCGGGATGATGTATAGAACGTCGCCGGTCATTATCTCAAATAAGCCCCTTCAGGGTGAAGCAATTCACCTCCGCTGCGCGTCGGTCGCCTGTCCGCCCTGTCGGGGCTTATTTTCCCGATAGTGACCGGCGTTCTATATATATTTATATATATTATATATATTTAGCAGGGTAGACCTAAGTAACAAATGTCGGGTTGAAATCGGGCTCCGGCTCATAATTACAGGGCACAACGAGTAAACCCCCTCGTCAAGTGTCAGTAGCCGCGTTGAAATGATCACATCTGTTCCGCATAGATTTCTATGCGGAACAGAAAATGGTCATGTATACGCCTCATTCGGAATACAATTATCTGTTCGGCATAGATTCTATGCCGAATAGAAGAGGTGGTGTAGTCCGTTTTAATCGCCATGTATGCACTTATTCCGAATAGATTGGGGTTTAAATTAGAGCAGCCGCAGTAGTTCTAATTGGTCCACTGAGCTCCGTCGGTACTTTTAAGCACACCGAACTTCACCGCTGTCAAGGAAAGTGGATTTATTGCCTGATTCACGTCTTTGTTATCACTCCGTAAAAGTAGTCCGGTAAGCGTGTCCGGTTGCTAAGCGACGGGACATGGGTGTTTAATAATGACGTGTTCGCGTATCGTAGCGTCCGCGCGCGTCCGAGGTAACTGTAAATGAGTAGGCTACTAGTAGTACTTTTGCAGGCTGAACGTTAAAATACTTCTTGACTTAGAGAGATGGCAGCTGATGTAGTTCACAAATGGACCTTCGAGGATTCCTGGTCACTAAATTCCTGTAAGACCACTCTCTCCCACCAGTCTTGGCTGCAGACTCGCATCCAAATTCCTCTTGTTTGCGGCGGAGCTTAAGGTAAATATAAAGATCTGACGAGAAATTGACGTTGCTGCGCTGTCCTGCTCCTTCTTAATTGAAGGAGCAGGGAGAGAAAAGCTCTCTCCTGCTGTGCTTTCATTAAAATCTAATTTAAAATCCCCGATAGTGATAAGACATCGATTATGTCGCCACCGGTCCAGAGATGTGTCAGGTGTGCGCGAGAGACAGAACGGACACTTTTGTTACTGCCACGTATACAGTACATTCGGAACACATTTTAGGAACAGATCTATGCCGCATTGAAATCTATGCGGATCAGATGTGCCATGTAAACGCGGCTACTAACTTGTTGCATTTTCTGTGTGGGAGGCGGAGTCGTGGCGCAATCGTGTTTACATCCTTTTTATGTAGTGTTTCAATTTTATTTATTCTTTTTGGTGGTGTTTCGTTTTTATTCAAGAGCATTTTTTGTTAATAATAGATAGTTTTTGGTTGTTTTGTTAATTTATTAGGGATATTTTAAAAGTCTTCCAGCAGTCCAGTTACAGTGTTCTTTAAAAATAAAGGTTTATTGATCTTCGAAAGGGTGTACTTTATCATTATATTAGTTGAAAAACGGCAATATTATCGCTTATCGCAATAATTCCTGGGGCAATTAATCGCCCAGAAAAATTTGTTATCGTGACAGGCCTTACGCTGGTAAGAGGCCACAAGGTCCTACATCGTGACTGTCTGGCACCCTTCCAACCAGTACCAAAGAGAGCTCGGCTTGTGCTGAGCCAACACCTGGATCGGACACATCCCCTGTTGTGGTACCTGAGCACACAGGGCTACCGAGGCGCCAACGACGCCCTCCTCTGTACCTCCAGGCCTTTTGTGCTGGTTGCACGGGTTGCTGGGGTCAACTGCATTCTACTAAAGGTAGCCTACCTATGTTTTTGCTCATTGTTTTCGTCTTGCGTTGTGGAACCAAAGTGGGGGTCTCTTTTGGGAAAGAGCGCCCTGTGGTTTTACGGTGTGGAACACGTTCCTAAGGAGGAAGGCTTTTTCTGGAAGGCTTTTTCTGTGCTCGCGTAAATTATTAAACACTTTAAGGTTAATTCTAAAGACTGGGTGTTATGTTCATCGAAATGCCTCAGATCATTTCTATATATTAACGCTATGCAGTAGGCTTGTAGCGCCAACTGCTAACCAGATGAACTGAAGCGACTCTTGGATTATACGTGGTATGTGTTAATGTATGTGTTATGTGTCTGTTATTGTAAACCGTTATGCAAGCTGTTCCTGCATGCATTATTTTGAATATTTAACTGTCAGGAGGAGGGAGGGGCTTTGCGGGGGGATAAAGGAGGATTTTTGAATTGGAGACTCAGAGAGCATTTCATCTGTGTATTGATCGCAAATAGTCTTTATTTGCCATGGGTTACGGCTAAACGGTAACCTCTGTGTTCCCCAAATAAAACTCAGTGTTACATACTCTTGACATTACATTCCTCTGTCCCCAGCAGGATCGCTACAATTCATATAACAGCTATAATTACAGGTCTATGAATGTAGTTCACATCGATAGATGCAAAAGGAGGACTGTGTGTTATTTACTGCATGTCGAAGCGAACAACAAACAGACGGCTGCAGATTTTGAAATGGCAGAAATAAAATTCGACTACTGTACGACTAACTAGGATGTTTTGTGCTGCAACCCCGGCCCTAAAGTCTTTGTTCTACCCCCAAGCAGGGACATTTTTGAGGTGTAAAAAAGGAACCAGGAATTAGTTTAGAACCTATTTCCTGTGGTGGAAACATGGCATTAGACATTTAAACAGTAAACGTTGGTCACTTGTCAGCTTCATCAGCTTATTCCCTTTCAAAAAAATAATGTGTTCATCTTTCAAGCATCAATAAAGACACCAAGTCCCTCTGTCATGACTTTGTAAGATCAAAATCCTTGTAAAACTGCTGACCCATGGTATTCTGTTTATTCAAAATAAAATAAGTAACTTATTAAAATCAATAAATAAGATACTAAGTCCCGTCTGACACTTATTATCAACTGAGTGCGTTTTCATGAGTCTCATAGTATTAGTACATGTTGTACTTATTGATCAGCTCACGTTGTTATGGCAATGCCCTCAGCTGATAAACTAATGCCAGCGGTTTTTTTCAACGTAGAATTTGCACCCATGTCAACTTTTTCTGCTCCTTGCACCTTATCATGCGTCGCAGCATCACTAGCCTCTGCCGACTAAAACATGAAGCATTTCAAGAAGAGGCATAGATAGAATCGCCTTGTGGTCAACTGTCATTTAATATACATCTGACAGATTATGTCAAGGTTTTAAAATGAATATTATTATTATTACCTGGTCATGTTATTACACAGCTGGAAATCGTGAATTTTCTGATAAAGACTAGCTAGCCTTTTTGACAGACAAAAAACTATGTTAGGTGCGCTTGTCCTGCATTTTTGGTTTTGTCAAACAGGAGACTCCCACTCACACATCAGAGGTTAGAGATTCCTGCAGGAAGATAGCGCTCGATTTCACTAGCCCATTTGAGCCTGTTCATTGCAACATCCATTCTCTCATTGGTTGTGTAAAAAAAAAAGGTTGAATATTAGATTTGAGGACGAAACGGTAGGGTGGGCTAAGGCAAGTTTTGGGTGGGCTTGAGCCCACCCAAAAAAGGTCTAGCTTCGCCACTGGTATGAAACATGGCTGACCTTAGATCTTATGAGGCCTTACAGCTCAAGTAACAATTGTCATTCTTTCGACTGCATTCAAATGCAGGGGGGGTCTAATATGAGTTCAGCTTGTCAGCTGACACTTGTCTTTCTTAGTGTACAACAGAAGCAACATCCCATCATCCACATCTTAAATCTGGCAAGAGCACGCTGGGACATTCATAATGACAGCCAGGCGTCCGGGAGGGAAAGTGACGAGACAGGAATTATTTCAGATGAATTTGCATTCAGAGGAAGACCTTTTGTATGGCTTTGTAAGATGCCTTAGAGGACTTGGAGCATTTAAATACCAGGTCTCTTTGTCACAGCTTTTAACAGATAACGCTGAAGACATTTGCAGGCATTGTAGTGGTCAAGACTATTAAATATTAAAAGCATGGAAGAGTTTTTCCCAATCTTTCCTGGACATTAATCTTTTATAACATGCTATGTTTTTAAATGGATAGTAGGCTGATTTTGTATTTTGTCTTTAATTTGTCCATAGCTACACCAAGAGATTAAATATGAGTATGCTGACTTTAAATCGTTCCTCTTCGGAACCAAAAACATATGGGATAACCATATTTGATTATCTTTGATGGAGATTACAAAACCCTCACTATTGTGTTGATCATCTACAGTTAACATAAGATCTGATCTACAATGCAATTAAAAACAAGAGGCATGCTGATAAGTCAACATCAACATCAACAGGTAGCTTTGCAAATGCTGCGCCACCTCCTCAAGGGTTTCATGGTGTCTGCATACATGTAAACCAGAATTGTGTTTCGTACATATGAATGGTAACACAGATGTCTTGTCTCATATTGTCTAATTGCCGTTTCATTTTTTGGATATTCGTCAGTAAAATAAAGGTGGCAAAACCACGACATGACTTTAGTGGAAAGAAGGCTCAGGACCTGCCGTCACTGGAGGCCCAGTCAGCCAATTACTGGGGTGCTGTCAGGCATCTTCTCATATAAGAGAGGGAGAGAGTTACGCTTCGTCAGATACATGTTTGAGAGAAATTCCGGGTCATTGACGTCATTTGTTCAATTTGGACACCTTAAGTGCTGTGCCGATGATTCCATTGCTCAAACTTTTGTAGAGATTCCAGCTCTATATATTTATATATTTATATATATATATATATATATATATATATATATATATATATATATATATATATATATATATATAAAGACAGTAGTTTGGTATAGCCTTCCAAAAATATGATACGAGAGCAAGACAATCAAAACATGCAAACTTGCCTGCGTTACTAATAATTGGCATGCTACTTTGTCCTTTATGATTAAATCAAGAATAAAAAGGGAGCTGCCCTCTAGAGGCATGCTACGACCAAATTGAATGCCAGGTTTATGGTGACAAGAAATAGCCTTTTTCCGTATTTCTAGTAAAAACAGGGATATCGGCGGTCACAAGCACCAGCATAAGATAAGCGCCCAGTCTCTGCAGCTTAAACAAAACTATCTTATGAAAACAGTGTGGATGGACCGTGCTCAAAGCAGCTGGTGAAAAGTCACGCCAAGTGAGGGGTATTGGAGGCACAGAAGGCAAAATGATAGGGGGAGGAAAGGACGACCGAAAGGAGCAGAGGGTGGGGTGTGGGGGCTGATGGGGAGAGGAAAGTGGTGGTTGAGGCAGGTCATCTCCAAGCTTATCCAGACAAGGAGCAATGCCTCATGTCTGTGTTGGAAGGGTGCTGCAGGCAAAATAGACAACGAGCCCATAGAGGCTTGTCACCGGAGATCAGATCCATTTATTCTACGGCAACTTTTACTTTGACTAACTTTTAATGGACAAGTTCAGATTTAGAGTGCCTCCTTTTATTACATCACTGGTGGACCAATGATTCCAATGCATCTTCCTGTTGATCTTCCCCTGCTTCCCTAAGGGTCATACAGGACGAAAAATGTAAATACATCAACAACATTTCGGCACTTTATTATCAGAATTGGACCAGGAACTGATTTTGTCTAACCCTGTCATCAAATTTCTCGTATCCTTTCAACTATTTAAGTTATATTTGGCTGCATGGGCTTTCGTTACGTCTTTGTTTAATGCTTGACTTTAAACAAACAATATCAATTTAGATGAATTAATTATTCAAACCTCATCATTTGAAAGGAAATCTGAACACAAATGCAGGCACAAACTTGAGTAGCAAGTCAACGAAAAACCAGATCCAAATTCTGGCAACACCCAAGAAAATGGCAGGGTAAACTACAAAAACACAAAAACTGCTTACAAGACGAAAGACACACCAAACCCTACATGTCAATGAGCGGGCTTTAGGTGCTTCCCTATGACTGCTGTGTGAAAAGGGTCCATGATCATGTTTCTGCCTGCCTACTCCTTTCTATTTATTTCCCAGCCTGTCTATCTTTAATTAAAGAGACTCACCTGGGATCTTTCTTAGACCCTTGTATAATGTGAGCTGGATATTTTCCAGTGCATCAGGTGGTCACATTTAAATATATAGGAACCAAATTGGACATTAATGTTCTTATCATACCCCTAGGTCAGGCTTCCATTTCCTCAACTTAAACAGAAACCCAAAGCAAAAGAACAGTAAGCTTTTTAGCCCACGCTCCAATGCTCACAGAGATAAGATTACTCCAAACCACCAATAATACTATTCAGATTAATAGATTCATTTCAAACGATCCAGTGTGGGACCATCAACGGTTAGATGTGTATCATCCGGATTGGCTTTCAATTAGACGCAGCGGAAGACTCGCTTTATCACATTGAAAACAGCACACTAGGGAAGTGTTGGGAAAGTGCACACTTGCAACCTTTTCAATGTCAGCTGCAAGCCGTTCGACAGCCCCAACCCTCTCCAGATTATGTATTGAGGAGCCAGCCCACGTTTGATGTATTAAATGCACTATGCAACATACACATGCGTATTATAACATAAACATAAATAAAACAAGATCTCCCCCCACCGGTGGGTCTTTTTTTTCTTGATTCTAACATTAATTCTAAACAGCATTTTAAACAGTAGCCTATAATAGGAACTGCTCAAAGGTAAATCAGTGTAATTTAACACTGACTGTAGCTTTTTATGGGTAAAGAAGCAACGGTGAAGGACCCTACTAAACGCCATATCCATTGTATGGGTCTGTAGAGTGCTAATCAAATCAATGAAATGTATTTATTAAGCACCTTTAATAAAAAGGTAATTGGTTGGGGGGAGATCTTATGTTTTATGTATGTTTTTGTCATGCCTGTCTACGGTTCAAACTCGTGCATACTGCAGAAAATATGCAACAGCGCCCCCTGGGGTCAGGCTTTTCTGACCCCAGAAAACACCGGCCGCTGGTCCGGGGTTTGCTCTCGTCACCGTGGCCTTCAGTGCCACCTTGTGGTTAAACATTCAATTGATGTATCGTCAGGTGCTGCTAGGTGCCTAAACGTTCACCACATAGCCGCGAGGTGCCTGAACGACCGGTAAAGATGTCACCTGTGTTTACTGTGCCATGCGGTACCCATTAATAGTAGGAATGCTTATTAACATTAATTTAGGTCCACTTTGCACAGGTGTTTTGATAATACCACAAAAACTCTTAACTCACGCAAACACAAGGATTTATGAGAAAATAGTTTAATGAATTCAAACAGATGTCGACCTTGACCAATGGATCCTTCCATATTTTATACACTGTATTTAATATAAAATACATCATACATAAATGAAAAAAACTAGTTGACACGATTACTACGAGTTCACACAAGTTGATTCAGGGTAATCCCTGCAGACAGCCAGCTCCCTTACCAGCCTACAGTGCAGAGAAAGAAGGATCCACTTCACCCAGCAATTCAGCATTTGGCAGCGGTTCTTTTTAGCAGACCACACTAGGAAACCTTTGGAGGTTCTTGCGCTCTTCAAAACAGTAGCATGTCTCAGCGAATACTTAATCACCCCCAACAGCCACATAAAAGTGTGTTCAATAGACAGCAATGCATGTTGACTCTAATCACCTACCACTTGACCTACGATACAAACAAGTACACATGCTGTTCCAAACTACGTTCGAGAAGTAGTTCCTGAACGCGCTTCCCAGTCATTGCGAGGACCAACAGATCCTTATGTCACAGGGGTGCCAAGCCAACATGTTGTCACCCAAAGTGTTGCCACGCCCGCCCCAAAGATCATCACTTCTTCTGGAAGAACCCCATGATGGAAGCCTGCTTGGTGCCTTTGTTTGCCGGGGGCGATATCTTCTTCTTAGACTTCTTCTCGTCCTCCCTCTTGCCGGTTGCAGCCCTCGCGGGCACGTTGGACGCTTTGGCCGACGGGACATGGTCTTCGCTATCCGAGTAGGATTCGCTCTCATAGCCTTTCTCCGTCACTACAAACGAAAGGAAGATAAGCAGAGGCTTAGGGATCAAGTGCGAGCATCACAGGACAGCTTTGTCTTAGGAGGGGGGGGTTTTAGGATCTAATCCAGTAGTAACCGCCAGGAGATAAGCATCCGGGCTAGGGCTGTTCCTCCCACTCGCTCCTTTTATGCGGTCCGCAGCGCAGACACGCTTCCCATCGGTTTGAAGCAGCGTGTCTTAAACTGACCTCAAGACAGCTCTACCGTAACCGAGTCGGACTCACATCGACGAGTTTGTGGGCGAATGCCACCGGCTTCCTCCCCACCGCGGTGGGTACAATTGATCCTGATCGAGAAAATGAAAAAAGGTAGAAAAAAACCGACAAAATGTCTGCGTCACGGCAAACCGATTGAGACGTGTTCCCTGGTTCGGCGGGGAGGTGGCACGGTGCCACCACGACAATCTTTGGGAAGAACCGTTCCAAATGAACGGATTAAGACGCACGGATTCAAAACCACGCGCAGAAGCAACTTTGGAAAATTTAAGTCATTTGAGGTCACATCAAAACAAATGAGTAGAGTTACTTTCTGTTTGTTTCTTCAGAAATGCGTTTGTTCTGTGACATTCATGAAGCATTAGAGAGGCCTATAGGAGACACACACACACACACACACACCAAAAAGTGATCAATCATATCCAGTGAAACCACATATTCGCAGCAACACACTATTTGGAGAGTTCTTCGGTTGAAATATCCCCATTACTATTTTGGGATACAACATTTATTTGTTCTCGGAAGCATGATGCAGCACAGTCACTTTGCACTTTGCAGAAGCCTCAGACAGTTGCCAGGGGTAAGAGATTTTACCAGGTTCTCGGGAACAATGTCGGCTGGTCTCAGAGAAAGGCTAGCTGGCTTGCTGTCTGTTGCTGTCAGAGTGGAATCTAGACGCTGTGAAGACCATTAGTCCCAGCCGAACCCGGGGGTGGGCTACAGAAAGTAAGTGAAGTAGTGGTACTACTCAAGAGGGACAAAAAGTGCCTTCCTTTAGCCTCCAGCCTTCTTTTCACAATCATCCAAATTCGCCTCACAAAGTTGGTGAACCCAATGAGTTTGGGTTATGATCAGTTAGTATGCGGTATGAAAGTGAAGTGAGACAATGTGATTTACGCCAGGGAAAACACCATAAAATGTCCGTCAGGCAATAAAATGTAATTGAAGGAAAGATTTGTCTAACGGATTTTAAAAAGGACCACAGTGGAGTGCAATGGTAGCAAGCTTGGAACATGGCACATCAATTGCTCAACTTTTTTAGTTTCATTGCCTGTTTTTTTGTCTGTAACTCAAGCAAAATCATAGCTCCGACAGGTAGAGATAAAGGAGTCCTTTCGCGGCATGGTTTTGGTCCAGAGTGGCTCTCTGGACCAAATGACGATTATGTTGAAAATAAACATGCGGTTCAGTCCATTGCTGCAGTATACAGCTGGTATTGACCAATCAAACTCCTAGAGGCCCTCCACAGGGGATTCATGTTTGTAGAAGTGAAATCCCTGTACATGTTGATGAAGGTGACCTCGAGTTTAACCAATAGGATCGGAAGTTCCTCCTCAGCCCCAATCAGCACCTCACAAGTCATTTTTTGAGAGATGACTACCTTTTGTTGCATACTTGCATCGCTGATGGTTTTCATACAACAATCAGGACGGTGAATTTACTACGACATTACTATGAATGGTTGGAATCCAACTGAATTATTCTCCCTGGTGATTAACACCTGAACCTCGCAGCAGCTGTTGTGCGGGTGAGGTCCAATGATTCAAAAAGGAAAATCGACTCACCAATGCATCCTTCTTCATCCATAAAGGTACGCGACTTCATGACTCTCCTCCTCTTCCTCCTCTTGCACTCCTGAAGCAGGAAACAGTAAAATCCATATGACACACCCAAATATAACCATAAACCATAAAAAAACATAACTACAGCTGAATAATAATGTTTTAGTGGCAAAGGGCTTTTAAAGATTAACCAACAACAAACAACCGTAAGAGATTTCGCCATCTATTGTGAAACACTGTTATTACAATCAGGGGGGGGGGGGGGGTCGGGAAACCCAAAACTTTTTACCAAAGATGCAAAGGGATCCCCGCCACAACATGCAATTAGCAACATGATTGTTCAAAACAAATATGAAGTAGGGTTGCCGCGGTATACGGTGTTACCGGTGTTACCGGTGTTACCGGTGTTGAGGCCAACACCGTTTACTCGCCGGCAACACCGAGTTTTGTTTTTTTTCAGTAATAAAAAACAAATTCAGTAAAAATGAATAATATAATTATAATTAGGAAAATTAAAATGTGTAGAATAGGCCACAGTTCTGCTCTGTGCGGGAGAATTGTCGCGCCGAGAATTGACGTGCTTCCTTACAAGACCGGTAACCATAGCAACGCCGGTAAACAAACCCCGCCAAGCCCAACCCCTACGTGAGCTTCCCGCGCTACGGCCATCCGGAGGCGCACAGAGCTTTACGCCGTGATATTATGATCTATACAATTATATTATACTATATATATATATATACTATTATATATAGAACATTATAAGACGCCGAGAATTGGCGCGCTGCCAGCCGCTGTCACCGAGTGTGAGAGGAGAGTTGACGGAGAAGTTGGCGGTTGACCTAGTTTCAAAGTCAATACCGTTTATACCGGTATTACCGGTGTTGACACGAGCGTATTACTCGGTGTGAAAATGTCCACACCGCGGCAACCCTAATATGAAGCGAGAGAAAGCATAACGCTCTGTTCCCTCGGATCTGAGCCTGTCTGCTCCCAGACATCAGGCATAAACCTTAAAGAGCCCATGCCATTAAAATCTCATTTTTCCTATTGTTTGTTAAATAACATAGGTCTGAATAAGTTTGTGAGCTGTGGTAAGTTTGAAATCTATGCAGTTTGTCTGCTGAATGCAATAGGCAATGAAAGGAAAAAGGCAGAAGAAATGAGCCGATCTGGATAAGGTGACACTGTGACATAGCGTTGTCAAATTATTATTCATGGCCCTGCCCACTTGGTTGGTTCGTAACCACCCACAAGAATTCTGAAGGAGTCGTGATTGAGCTAGTGCTAAATGCTAATACGTGTACGGTAGTTGCTTAGTTCGTAGTAACAGGCTAGTTACAGAATTTTGAATGCAATGGCAGAACGACATCGAACTACATGAACTGCGACATGCTGCCTGCCGCCGGTTGCCGCGAGGCACCACCGCCGCGAAGCACCACCGCCCGGCAGCGGGCAGCCGGGCGGTGGTGCCTCGCGCCGGCAGCAGGCAGTGCACGGTTCTGTCTACTACAGATTGATGTGGAAGTGGAAGAACCAGAGACGTCGGAGAACCCGACGAAGTCCTTTGTGATTCATTATATCGTCTGGACGTGCACACAGCTTTTGGCCGTGATAATATGTATTATTTGATATAGATATCTATGCATTATATGATATTATTTAGATATAGAGCTCCAGGACTGTAACGCAAGTGCTGTAAACTTCCTTGTTATTTGGATAACCGTTCTGCTGTTGGTGTGATGGCGCATAACACGTCGGACTCTCGTCTATGGTATTTCTACAACTAGACCCGTAGTGGGGGTTATCTCAGCCATGGTTGAGAATGAATTGGGGGAAAGGAACTTTGGCTTTGACTCCCTGAAGTCATGAACCACGACATGGAGGAGAAAGGGATTGTTGACCGCGGTCGTCTCCCGCCGGAGCCTCGCTGCCGATGGACCACCGCCTCGGCTTCAGGATGCGGTGATTAGCGCTGACCGCTGCCGAGGCGGCGGGAAGCAGGGCTCAAGCGGGATACATTCGCGGCCAACAATCCTTTTCTCCTCCATGTCGTGGTTCATGTAGCCTACTTCAGGGAGTCAAAGCCAAAGTTCCTTTCCCCCCAATTCATTCTCAACCATGGCTGAGATAACCCCCACTACGATTCTCGTTGTAGAAATACCAGAGACGAGAGTCCGACGTGTTATGCGCCATCACACCAACAGCAGAACGGTTATCCAAATAACAAGGAAGTGTACAACACTTGCGTTACAGTCCTGGAGCTCTGCTCTATATCTAAATAATATCATATAATACATAGATATCTATATCAAATAATACATATTATCACGGCCAAAAGCTGTGTGCGCGTCCAGACGATATAATGAATCACAAAGGACTTCGTCGGGTTCTCCGACGTCTCTGGTTCTTCCACTTCCACATCAATCTGAAGTAGACGCGGTCGTTTGAGATTCATAATAACCTATCGTCTGGAGGCTCACACAGCTTTTGGCCGTGATAATATATATTATATATTATATGATATAGATATCTATGTATAATATGGGTTTCTAAGAGCCATTACGATACATCCACCGTAAACAGAGCACATGGTACCGTGGCTACAAGCTGCTCAGGGCCAGGTGATAATATATATTATATATTATATGATATAGATATCTATGGATAATATGGGTTTTTACGAGCCATTGGGATACATCCACCGTAAACAGAGCGCATGGTACTGTCAGTGGCTACAAGCTGCTCAGGGCCACACCCCCACCCCCCTCCTTGACCTGCCTTGACACGCCCACCGTATACAGAGCGCATGGTAGTGGCTACAAGCTGCTCAGGGCCACACCCCCACCCCCCTCCTTGACCTGCCTTGACACGCCCACCGAAACAGCGCGTTTGAGGGAAGCTCAATGTGCGACTGTTTCGGAGTGACTGTAACTCTGCACCACGGCTGAATTTCGGGGACGTCTTTGAATACTGTGTTTGTGGCCCACTAATACCTATATTAAAGCATCATAAAATAGAATGGCATGGGATCTTTAAGTGAGATGCGTGCGATCACAGTCGATGCGAAAGCGTGCATTTCGGTTTCGACTGCGCGGCTTCCCGTCTCGTAATAATGAGTGAGAGGCCGGTGTGAGCGCGTACGTTAGGCTGTGAAACAATCTTCTCCTTCAGCAGACGCTCCGGGGTTGGCGGGGGCTTCCGCATCTCCTGCTGCTTCGGGGAATCTGGAATGACTGAAACAAATGGGTATGTTTCAGTATTTTCATACTTCTCAGGTCGCGGTAGACCTTCCAAGTGGTTGCATGTTCCAGTCAATCGAGTAGTTTTAAGACGGACAAAACAGGCAACGGAGGATCTTCTGCCCTCTGCTCAATAAATGAACAGGATGCGAATCTGTATGCATCTCACTGCAATGTCATTTGTTGTTAGAACGCTTTCCACGCCCCCACACAGATGCGTGTCTCAGTCGCAGACATTCATTTAAAATGCAAGAAGTACGGTTACACAGTTTTGTGTTGATAAAGCTTCCGGAACAACAATGCATAGATAGATACAGAAAAATACAAAAATCATAAATTAAGGGTTAAAATCTCACAAAAAAGGGAGCTTGAGACTCATGCTCCTCACAAAGTATTTCACTGCTCCCTGATTGATGGGTCAATCAGTGGGAGAAAATGAGGCGGGTGGGGGGGAGGAGGAGAGGAGGAAGGGGCCTCACCGTCATCATCATCACTGCTGTCAGACTGAGGCTTTTTAATCCTGCGTCTCTTCTTCGTCTCCATCTTGTCCTCCTCGCTGTCCGACGGCTCCTTGCGCTTGGATTTACTTTTCCAGAAGAAAACAAGAAGACACTTCACGTCAACGCCATAAAATGTCAGACAATAGGAACTACCTGCTGCCTGCACGCAGCTAAACGGTAGGTGAATGAAAATGGGAGTTAATTGTGACAATGCTCAATTGTATCATTATAACTAGTTACTTGCATTACTAACTAGCACAAATAGTTGTTTTGCAACCCCTAAGTATACATCATGTGGCTATTCATTTACATGTGCATTTATCCTAGGACAAATACAGGAATTTATACAGAACAAGCACACACACCTCCTTGCGTTTGGCTTGGCCTCCTTAACCTTGGCTTCCTTGGTCACCTTAACTTTCGCCTCCTTGGGCTGAGTCTCCTTAACCTTCTCCTCCTTGGGCTGAGTCTCCTTAACCTTCTCCTCCTTGGGTTGAGTCTCCTTAACCTTCACTTCCTTGGGTTGAGTCTCCTTAACCTTCTCCTCGTTTGGCGTCTCTTTCAGCTTCTTCGCTGGAGGGGAGGACTCAGATTTATCCTTCACCGAGGAAGATGACGTCTCTTCTTCCTTCACCGTTTTCTCGGCTCGCTCTGGTGAAGTTAGTTTCACAATGTTTAGTAAAATACTCAAGAGTCAAGAGAAGTGATTCAAGAGTTACATAGAAGGGATAGATGGTTTGAAAAGTATGCTGCCTGTGACCGTTCTGTGGGCCATTGGCAGCTTACCTTCAACACCTGCACCATATTATGGGATGTGAAAGGTGACCTCGTCAAACCATAACACACATCATGCGCTCCGATTCTCATCAGCAGAAAAATATCCCATCGTCATTGAGCCATTAGGCCTTCCTTATTAATTATAATTTAAATAAGTGCTTTGCATCTGACAAGGGGCTGGGCGATATGGAAAAATATAAGACTCAATACTAACCATAATATTTAATTATTGCCCGGGTCTAATCTGAAGTGATTGAAGTTAAGAAATTCATGTCAAAGTGTTTATGAATACAAGTTAAGATCTTCCTTCACAAACTGTTACTTACTTGTCGCTTGACTCCCAAAGAAGTTGCTCATAGTACTGCTCTTAGAGGCCGACTTACTTTTGGAAACATCAGCCTAGAATACAGAAGCACAGCATAAGGATAATATTTAGGTCAGCATTGTTGGCAACTCATAATTCATAAAAGCCTCCTCAACTTTAAACATTATATAAAAAACCAAAAGCAAAAGTTCACCAAACATGTTCTACAAAAATGTGACATAATCGCTGCCATGCAATGACCCACAAAGCTAGACATCATCCGAATTACAAACACAAAAGTGAGCTGTACAATACCGTAGTAGTGTCTTCCTTTTGCTCCACCTTTATCTCTTTGCCAGGCTCCTGCTTTTTGGGAGCAGCCTTGCTCGCAAACATTCCCATGATGCCTTTGGGCTGCGGCTTGGCGGCTGGTTTCGAGGTGGTCTGGTTGCCTGGCCCGTCGAAACTAGGAGCTCTGATCTGGTTAGGATCCGGCGGTGGGAACTGTAGGCTGTCGCCCGCCGGCCGCGTGTCCCCCGGGGCAAAGGGGACGGCGTCGGCACACTTGATGGCGCTGTACCTGCAGAACGCAACAGAGCGCGATCGCTCGGATTAACAAAACACACGTGGCTCCAGCCTTAAAAGATATGGAATGGTTCTGCTGAAGGCTCTCCAGGACTCTTTAAAGACACACAGCCACGTGAAAAAGAGAGTTTGTGTTGGTGTGTCCGAGACTCTGTACGTGATCGTTAGTAGCAAGGTCTCAGACCTGATGTTTAAACAACGGGGATTTAAATCAATGAGTAAAAGCCTTATCCTTTGGCGAAGATCAAGCCCCTGCCGATGTATTTGAATTCAATGTAAAAATCGCTTTGGATATTAAGGGTGTCTGCCAGGAAACAAAATGAGTAAAAACCGAAGAGAAGCTCTTCTTTCGCAGTGGGCTGAGAATGTCGATGCAGGACACGATTAGTTTCAGAGCCACTGGTCGGAGAGCAAGATGGTCAGATAGGTCATCCTTTATCATGGGGAGGGTATTCTCTCGCTCTCACACTCTCTCTCTGTCTCTCTAAATGTGCGCCTCGGTCTGTCTCCTGGGTCAAACCAGTTAAACACCAAGTAGAGTTTCAATCCCCATGTTAAGATGCTTGCACACTTTCCAGACAAAACCAGAAAGTCGGCCGAAGTCAACTAACTTCAATCTGCTAGTCGCAGACTGGAACCCTGTCCCCCAAAAGCCGACCAGCACCAACAGGTCTATCTCTCTGGCCCGATGCTTGCGTTTGTTGGGCCAGTGTGTAAACGCCAAGACAGACGGCCCTATCTCTACTGGCGGCCCAGTGCTCCATCGCTTCAGCAGAGCTCCGGAGCCTGGGAGAAGGTCTGCCAAGGTGCGGTGAAGCCGCTCTGTTGGCCTGAGACCTCACGAAGCCGCTAGCTCCTTCGTTCAATACGTCTGAACGTCGTACCGTGACAGATCATGACGACAGACAGAGGAGACAAAAGCAGACAGCATATTAGGGTGTTTACACGTCATCCTCCGGAAAAATGTTTTTGCACGTGACATTTCAACACAGTAAAATAAACTAATTTTTCCAGAAAAAAAACAACTTTAACAGAATTACTAAAAAGGTCAGAAGAAACTGATAAAAGAGGGTTCTGGAATTTGAGTGTGTTACTCCAGCCAAGGTAGTAAACGACAACAAGTAATGGACATTGACTTTTTGTGCCTGATGACAACTTTTTTAGATCCGGTTTTCTTGACAGTAAATCCTTGAAATGTCCGAGAGAGAGAGAGAGAGAGAGAGAGAGAGAGAGAGAGAGAGAGAGAGAGAGAGAGAGAGAGAGAGAGAGAGAGAGAGAGAGAGAGAGAGAGAGAGAGAGAGACAGTGTGAGGAGGGACACGTACCTGCTGCAGCTGTTCAGGTTGTCTTTGACCGCGTCGTAGTCTACGCTGTAAAGAGGGCCGCTGTCCTTCAGGGAAGCTTTCTGGACGCTGTACACGTGGACACTGACCGTCAAGCTCATCTTGGACTTGACATCTTGAACATGGGTGAAGAAAAACATGTCATTAAAATCACATTGAGTGACTGGTTGCTAGGATGTTAACCACAGTGCTAGCCTTCTGGCAGCTCATTTGTGTTGCACAGGTAGTCACTAGGCTGCGTGTCAGGTGGTGGGCAGTGAGAACAGATCATTAGCCTACCTTCCAACTGCTCCTCTCTCACCACCGTCACCTTGTGACTCTAGGGATTGAGTTTGACAAGACCTCGATCAAAACAGTGGCACCACCAAACAAAGAAGGCTGCCTACATCCACACATAAGCCATGCAGAAGGGACTTATATTGTTGGTTGGCTCGCTTACCGTGTTTCCATTCTCGACCCATTTACCCGTCACTAGGTATGTAGCGTGGAGCGGAGCTGAGCTCTCTTTTCTTTTATGATCCAGGTAATGGAAGAGCATTCTGTAATAGTTTAAAGATTAGTTTAATGATCCAAATATAAACATCAATCACAAAGGCTGAAACCCACATGTGGATATTAATGCGACTTACTGTTTCGCTGTATTTACATGGACCCCGAGGGTAAGACTAAGCCATTTATAGGTCACCTTAGAGACAAAGAAAACAGGTTAACATTCAATGTACAATATTGACCAGAGGTAAACATCACATTTTACACACCGATCATTTAGCTATTTTAGGATTACTTCTCGCATCATCAGCAACCCAGAATGTGTTGCAAAGTGTCAGTAAACACGACTGTCATCATGATTCGTGTACGCTGATCGCTACATAAATGCTGACTTACTATCTTGTTGTGATCGTTGACATATTCGTCGATGTTATCTAGATAAAGCTCATCCATTGTTTACTCCGTGTCAGGTTAGCAACTAATCTGCTAACTTCTTGCTGTGGCTGTCGTACTGCGCGGGAACGAAAGTCATTATTTACTTCCTGCTCTACGTCATGTGTGCACTGCAGCGTTTCCTTTTCTTTCCAGGTGCCACAGCGCCCTCTAAAGGCAGCAATGAGCTATTGCCACGTAAAGAAAATTCCAGGAAGACCCAGCGAATATTATGTGCAGTAAAATAGACAACACATTATTATTGCTTTTTTTTTTTTTAAGTGAGATCATCAATATTTCTCTGTGCATATTGTCAAAACGTATTGGACTATGGCACACACACACACACACACACACACACACACACACACACACACACACACACACACACACACACACACACACACACACACACACACACACACACACACACACACACACACACACACACACACACACACAAACACACACACACAGTAGCAAACAGTAGCAAAATAGACAACTCAGACTTGCAGAATCAAAATGCAAATCATTGCTGGTACCGATAAAATCATCTAATCCAAAATGCACAACTGGGTCTTACCAGAATAGCCTCTATAATTACCACAACAGTGTCCGTGGACAGGCTTGTATTAACCACACTGCATAACAAGTCCGTCTGTACGGCAGAGAGACAACATCAACGGCACCCCGAAGATAGAAAATTAAATGCTGTTTTAAACTGAAGATTTAATGGTGCAGAGGGTAGAATTGGTTGGCATCTAGCGATACAGTCTTGGCAGAACTGTAATATTATATTTTCATTCTATTTTTTTATAGTGTGAGAGACCAAATAACCGATTGCAATTTAGAAAACTATCAAGGACCTTCATCACTTGACCTTCATCACTTGTAAGAGAAATTCTTGTTCCTACAACCAAAACTACCTGTTTATTCACGGTAATGAAATATAATCAGAATCAGACACAAACTCAGACATCTGAAACGGCATCATCCAATAGAAACAAAACCAACATAGTCTTTTATTATGATGGGCATCTATAAAAATAAGGCATTCCTACGATAAAATGTTGAGCATTCACAACACCATGCTTTGAAACGGCACAATTCTCTGAAATTGGCTCATTGTTTTCTTCACAACCACATCCTCGCGGTTGCTGATTACTCCTCTGACTTTCCCTTCGAAATACAGAATATTCTATTGAAAGTTGGCCCTGTGATGATCTGCGTTGCTTCATTGTTCCCCTCGGCCAGCAGCTCCGCTAGTCTAGACTAGACGAGGTGGCGGGTTTAATCGATGGATCTGAGGCAGGCTATCAAATGCCCGGGTTCAGTAGTTCACCGGTCGCGCTCTGTGGTCTGCGGCGGCTTCTGCAGTGACCATTGTGTTGGGGCGCAAGCGCAGAGCTTTCTCAGGTGACTCTCGGGCTGGCCGTTGAAGGCTGAATAGAGGCTCCGCTCTTGGAAGTTTCCACTGATGTAAGTGATAGTCCTCTCTTCTGTCCTCCGGTTTCGGCCACAATAAAGGAGACCGGTCTGGAAGGGGAGGAGGAAGAGGAGGAGGTGGAGGAGGAGGAGGTGGAGGAGGTGGAGGAGGAGGGGGAGGCAAAATGTCTCTGTGCTGACAGAAAACGACACCGCGAGGGGGTGTAGTTCTTTTTCAGGCCTGACACACACGAGCACAACTGAGATTAAACATCACTCGGTGCTGAAACCATACACCCCCCCACGACACCGCAACCGCTCTCCGTCCGAACCCGCAACGAGGTCCAACTGAATAAACACAGATAAGCTAAGCTTTTTCTGTTGAGCCGTGAGGTAGCACTGTGCATCGTGCACCGTGCATCCTCTCCGTTCCAGTCCTGCCTTCTTTTTCATCCATCTTTTGCTTTGTGTTTACTCCTCCTGTCCCCCCCTCCCGCCACAGTTTAATCAAAGTCTTGGATATTGCCCGCCCCGCAGTCATCCTGGGTCTACAGAGCCAGTCTCTTCTCTCGCTGTGTCCAATGACTTCCCATCCTCTCACACACAGGAGACAGATGAAAAGGTAACTTGATAGGTCGTCGTGGTAGTCACCCACAACGACAGATTTAATCCTGTTTGTATTATGTTCCTTTTGGCTAAAGTGAAGAACAAATCACAGATAATTGTTGCCATTTGAGCCATTATTAAGGTTGTTCCGGTAAGGAAACCTCACGGGTTATACATTTATGTTGCCCTTCAATTTTGATCACAACAGATTTGAAAAGGTGACATAAACATAAATTAAATTTCCTCAACAAATTCCCAATGAACATCATCAATGCCCCACGTCAGCCTCCTAACACCGTGACAAGAGTTTGGCCCGAATGAAAAAAGGAACGAACGACACAAGACCTTTGAGATCGGGACATTTCTAAACGATTGTGAGGTCAGCACAAGTGTGATTGGATGATTAGGAAACAATTACTATCAATAATGTCCCTTCAACGGGGAATTGCATGGTCAATTCGCTACACACCGACTCAAATGTGCCCTTAATTTGTGATGGCATTTTTAACCAGCGGTATATGAACATCATCTCAGATCTCATGACCTTCTTCTTCCAGCCTGGCCAACGTGTGGGCCCAATAGACCTCTGAAGAATAAGTCCCGCCTCCAAGGCTCTGGTTCCCTCAGTCAAATGTCTATGGGAAATAACATTGAGGTTTTTGAATGATCGTACATAAAAAACTCTGTGGGTGGCGAAGAAGTAAAAGCTGCGTCACGTTTTGAACTACACACTTTTTCCATTTAGTTTCGACTGGGTTTTTGGATTGTCGGTGCCGTTAAAGTAGCATTAATAATCGTTTACTACTTTAACGGCACCGACAATCCAAATACCCATTTTGCTATTTCCCATAGACATTTGACAGAGGGAACTGGGAGCCTCGGAGGCGGGACTAACTTATTCTTCAGAGGTCTTCATTCTTCATGGGACGATGCCACAAGTTTGTTGCCATTTTAACCCTCCACTGTCTACCGATGGCTGCTTCTCGAATCCGATTCGAGTCACTGGTACATTCCTAACTTGCAACCAATGGCTGTGGCTCATCCTTCACCCAGGACATGTCAGGGCTCTAAAGTGCGACCAATTTGGTCGCACATGCGACCTAATTTCTCAATGGTGCGACTAAAAAAAATCTGAGGTCGCACCGGTGCAACCAGCGGTTCAAAAAGAAAAAAACTCTGCGACTCTGAAAGGCCCATATCATGGTCCAAACCAATCAGAGATAATGAAGAGCGGGACCCCCCTCTGATTGGCCGTGGTCCAGATATTCCTGTTTATTCTACTTCATTTAAGAATGCTCGTCAGAATTTTGCGATTTTCACTGGCTACTAGTGGTGCAACGGTTCACGGGTTTCCCGTGATCCATACGGATCAACCATCACGGTTCGGGACGCAAGTGATCCGCGGATCGGCTGATTAAAAAAAAAAATTGTGCGTTGACGTGATCAGCGCATGTTTAGAGGACAATTCCGGTATTAACAACATCATCAAGTATCGTAGCGAAATACAGTTTCTGTTGTGTTTTATTTGGCGTTCCGTAAATCCCATTGAAACGTAAACCGGAACCGGAACCGGACGTCTTTAGGTTTGGTTGTAGTCTTTTCGCGTATCAACAGTAGGGCTAGAACCGAGCGAAAAGACTACAACCAACCCCCCTTGCAATGAGCATGAGTCTCCCAACCGAAATCAATGGATTTACAAAATGCCAAATAAAACCCCAAACTAAAAAAAAGAAGATAAGGATGTCTGCATTGCCTTGGGAGAGTGTAGACTCTAAACTCCCAAGGCAATGCAGACATCCTGAATTGTAAATCCAGGGTTAGGGATTATTTACTATCCTAACCATGTTAAAAAGAAGAAGGAATAATGCCTCAAATTGCAAATTTTTTAAATATTGACCATGCTTAAAGGAAGCAGGATTATTACCTAATTTTTCACTTTATTTTGTTTTTACACAGTTATTTTATTTTAAATGTGACTTTTTATTTAAAGTCACATTTGTCTTGTTATCTTTATTGTTGTTGATCCGAAAATGATCCGACCCGTGACTCAAAAACCGTGACCCGATCCGATCCGTGAGCTTTGTGATCCGTTGCACCCCTACTGGCTACAATATTGCATCTGTCAGTTGTCAAATTTGCTGAACAAAATGTTAAACTTCAATAATTGTTCAGTCAACTTATATCGTGCATTTATTTAAGCTCTCAACAGCATAACCATACAGCTTTGCCGCATCGGCGGGAAAACACGGCACACGCAAAGTAGGCTACATCCATGGAATCAGCCGTTCAAAACCAGTCTGCATGAATCGTATGACAACTGGATGGCAGGGGATGCGGACAAGGTATACACCGCAGGGGAGAACATGAGAGCCCCAGCTCGCCGCATAGTAGCCTGGGTGCTTTAAGCATGGAATAAGCTGCATACGGAGTGGGTGAAAAACTATGTGTGTGTGTGTGTGTGTTTGTGTGTCACTCTGTTCGAGCCTGGGCCCCGTTTCCCGATAACGATGGATCTTCGCTCGTACGATCATTCTCCCGATGGATCTTGCGATCCATCGATAATTTCTTTGGAGCGTTTCCCGAAACTCCTCTTAACGTGAACGCGCATTCGCTGCACTCACGACGTCGTAGGATTGTAACTGTCTACTGACACGGTGCTTAAATGGGCTCTGTAGGAGGGGGAGACGCAGGAATGTCGCAGGAAAATTGTGTTAAAAAGGGTTAAAATATATCCCCATCAAGGACAACAGCAGAGTAGCCTACGAAAAAAATAGACTGCAATTATATGAATGCTAAAGACATTAAAACACAATTGATTAGGCTTAAACCGACATATATCAGTCCTAATCCTGAATGCACTGTGCGTTTCACGGCATTTTCCCCCCTGAAATAATTCCATATGACAAAAAATTAAAAATAGCTTGTGTGACAACTACATTTATCTTAATGGGCTGATTTCTGAAACATGCTTTGCGCAGCAAAGAGAGCCGACTTAATCTGATTCCGCATAAGGGTTTCCTTGATTGATAATTTGATTGGCTATAAAAGCCCCTCCGGAAATAGGGTAAGGTATGTATTGATGAGGAATACAACGAAGCCCACCGTCTGGCCCGGTGCATCGTTGAGCGCACGATCGGGAGGTGGATGTTGCGCTTTAGATGCCTTCACAAGTCAGGCGGAGGGCTCCAGTTTTCGCCGGCCAAGTCATGCGCCGTGATATGTGTGACGGCTATGTTGCACAACATTGCAGCTAAGGCTGGGGTGGCATTGCTTGAACCGGAGGACGCTGAGGACGATGACGACGAGGAAGATCGGTGTGAGGACGGCCTCCCTCATAACTACGCGGCTGGTTTTCATGCGCGTCGAAGAGTGATTGAGACTTTTTTTTAACCCCCTCCACCCTCCCACATGTCACTAAACATTCCCGTCAACGTGACCAATCCCCACCATATCCCAGCCTTTTGCCTGCTCCTTTGCATGTTTTTTATAATATATTTTATTTCTCTATTTTTAATTTTTTTAATTTTATTTTATTTTGTACATTATTTTATGCTACGTTTTATGAGTAGCCTATGTCAGTCTGCACAAATCCCCCCACTTTCTCTCACACATTTTGAGTGCCCTGCCTGCGCAAACATTTTCTGGACTGTCCCGTTTTATTTTGTCCATTTTAACATCTTTATTAATAAATTAATTAATAATCTTTATTAATTACCAAACTAAGAACATAAAGGCGCAATGCGTTTTAATAAAACGCATCCAATATACGGAATGTCCGATGGTGACGCCACTGAGGCTATAGCTGACGATGCTCTTAGCGTCCTACGAGTACCTACGAGCACCCCTGGAGTACTCGTTAGCTACGAGCGTTTTCAAGACGTTCGTGACCAACGATGCTTTCGGGAAACGCGGTGAAAACTCTACGATGCCCTTTCGACGCACTTCACGATCCACTTAGGCTAACGACGCTTTCGGGAAACGGGGCCCTGCATGAGAGTTCAATGTTGTCATTAGCTGTTACGTCTTTCTGACCAATCGCAGTTCAAGGCCGACCTGGGCTGTTCCACTTCGGGAGGGGGCGCTCAGTTACTCCCCTCTAGACAAAACGGAATTGGTTGCGACGTTGACGCGGCGCCGCCCGAAACGTTAACGGGCCACCGGGAATTCTCCCAACTCTCCCGATTACCACTCTGCGTGTTCGTGCGTGCGTGCCTGTGTGTGTGTGTGCAGGCGTTATTCAATTGCCTGGTAAACATATAGGCCTACGGTAATATTCATACTGGTTTAAATAATGCATTTGATAGTAGGCTATTTCCCATCGTTGCTAAGCAAGAGTTTTGTTCGAAAGTTCAGTGATAGAAAACAAATAATAGCCCGGGCTATTGCCAAAGATCAAGAAGGCCAAACTACATGAGTTGGCCATCAGAGGGGCATGTGACTGCAATTGAGGATAGTCCATAAGACCTGGAGCCATGAGATGTTCAGTTTGAAGTTTCAGTTTAAAACACTTGCACTTTTAATTTAGATTTTCTTTTTATTTAATTTATCTTCAGATGTTTTAAGTTTAAATTGCAGCTCAGTGAAGCACTTACAGCACCAAAATGTTTCAGTGAAATTACCTTTCTTGTGCAAATATTCAAATAAAGAACATTAGGTTGACCAGATTCTTAGTTCATCATTTACAAGTCAATATTGCCTACATGGACAGCTATTTAAAAAAAAACGTGAACCTGTAAAACTGCAGTGTTGAATGCGATATGGTCGACAATTTGGGTGCACCTAACTTTTGTGCTGGTGCACCTAAGAAAAAAAGTTAGGCGCACCAGTGCAACCAGTGAAAAATGTTAGTTTAGAGCCCTGCATGTTCAAACCATACACCCCTTCTATCCGCTGCGCTCTTTGAATGTTAAACAGCGTGCTACTCCCTCATTATGGGAGCTCGAGCTACCGCTCAACAAAATCGTGATTGTTTGCTATCCTGGCTTAACAATGGTGCAACGACATCAGGACAGCTGCGTCTCTATAACCCATCTTTGCAATCTTTCTCATCTGTTCTTACTGAATACAGGCCCATGTAATAAATACAAAAATCAAACTAATGCTATCACTGGTTAAGCAGCACTTAAAGCAGTTCACTTAATTCATGAATGTTATTCACTCAACCGATTCATATACTTTTTTGGTTGTGTCTACATTGTTGAATGCGCTTATTATGGGGCGCTTTGGAAAAAAGGGTCAGCGTAATAAATGTAAGGTAAAGAATGTAATGAACCGTCAAGGCTGTGCAAAGATTGCCGGCCTGAGCATCTCTCTGTATTGTCCCAATATGTGACTGCTGTGAAACTAGTCTACTGTAGCCAAGAAGCACATTGAGTTTGTAAATTGCCACTGTCTTTCATATCCCTCCCAAGGCGAAGGTAAAAGGTCACTGGAATCACCCGACTATTATTCCTAGAGCCATTCAGAGCATGCAATCTGTTTCCTAATTTTATTCTTTGAGTTAAATCATTGTTCGGCTGATATTACCAGTATGTCTCACCAACTGTCCTTGTCTACACATGAAATGTCTCTGCTATGGCTCTGGTATTGATAGATTCAACGAGGTGGTCTGTATATCATGTTTTCCTTTGAACCGGATTATTCTCCCACCTCACTCTATTTACTCTCTATAGTTTGTTGGAATTGTAGCACTGGATATGAAATATAAAAAAATGTTTCAAGGGCAGCCCCGTTGGATTAAACATAAGCCTGTTTATACCGTTATCACGGCATGGCAGTCAGAGCCAGATTCAGTCAAGCATAGTTCCCTTCACGGATATTCCCGCACAGTGTGTATGGAGTATGGAGCAGGGAACATTGCCTGAAAGGCCTGCGTTGATGTAGTGCTTTTGTAGCCTGTGGCCACGCAAAGCGCTTCACGATTAGTTCCCATCTCAATCACCCCTTCGTACGCAGTCATTCGTACTCCGACGGCGGGGTCAACAGTGCAAGGGAACGCTGACTGTCGGCTCCTCCGGAGTGATCCTATAGGGACCCTGCGGGTTAAGAACACAGGGCTCTGGCCCTGAGTGGATTGTATCCAGGAGGTCTATCCACTCCCGCAATAGGTCGGAGGAAGTCAATTCCTATAGGCCGTGCCACAACCATAGAGGTATTATGCCAAGAAGCAGACTAGCATAGGACTTGTAAGTATTTAACGTGCCCAAAAAAGTATTCTCAAAGCAGAAATGCTTGCGTTGTAAAAAAAAATCGCGACAAAAGCAGTGGACGCCATGCGATATAGACTCAGCGAGCCACAAAACCGTGTGGTGATGGTACGCCATGAAAACGAACGTAACGGAGGCTAGTCGAAACCCAAACACTGCCCTAATGGAACGGCTTGTGTCTAGAGTATTGTGTTTTCGATTGGCTTCGTGGAAGTGTTTACGATGCTATGGATGACACAATTGGTGGCAGGCCCTCTATTACACCTCTGGAGGTCCCTATTGCTTCAGCCGATCAGGGGGCTGCGTGACGTCCACCACCAACACTCAGAGCGGGTCGAGCCTGTTGTGAGGAAGAGAGCACACATGAAAGAAAGGTGTGCTTGTCTGCCTAGGCGAGATCTTCAGGGAGTTTTATGGGAGGAGGAATGACGGTCAGAGAATGAACTCGATGAATAGTTTGGTATTTCATTTTTCCTTTGGATGCCTTTGTTGTATTATTGATATTGGCTGAAATGTTAAATCGAGAGTGTCCATTCTCATGAAGGAATTGAAACTGAATATAAACAGCCTCAATCCCACTGAACCAATCTGTGGTATTTGGATGTCTCCAACACAATATATATATATATATATATATTATAGCATTTCTTGAGAGTGAATACTGAATGAGTGAGTGTTTGAGGTCAGGAAAGAGAATAACCGTAAACACATTTTTGACTGAAAAGCGTAATGTGATGAAACATTCATTTCAATCCTTGTCCTTAAGCACTCTGATTAAATGGATTCACCCTCTGGACATAGAAACCCCCCTGCAAATCCAGTGCTACCAAAGTGTTGTTGATTCTTCAAGCAATGTGACCCTTGTTCAGTGTGGAACGAGAGCAAGTGCCTCGAAAACTTGACTCTTGATTAATATTAAATGCATGTTGTCAGGGAAAGTGATTAAAGGTTGGTGACTCCTGGCTGAAAGACCCTGGCTCATTTTTCCTTCATTACCTCTGTATTTGTATTCACTGCAAGACATTTCTGAACTTCATTCTCACCAACTGACAGGGTCAGGTAGAGCCAGCGTAATGGTGTATTATGAAAGGAAAAGTGTAGGCCTTGTTACAATTAGAGTTGGACTCTGTAATGAAAGCATCATTAGAATTCAGAACGCTCTATATTAGAGATGCCATTACTGGCCACATTTCATGGTCTGAACTTCTCATTTAAAGACAACTAATGGAGTGCAGATGCAGATGTCTCATGATCTCAGTGGTCTGTGTGTGCGTGTGCGTGTGTACGTGTCTGTCTGTCTGTGTTTGCGCGCGCATGTGTGTGTGTGTGCGCGTGTGTTAGGGGTACATCACAGCAAGTGCATCCAAGTTTAAGTGCAAACTACGGAAGCCAACAGACTGTGCACGCAAGGGTCTTTCGGCTAATTGCATGACGACCAGAAATAAACATCTTTCTTTTTTTGGGGGGATTACCCAAAAGCAATGGTCTTACTGGATATTCCCCATATAATTATATTCAGCCACTTAAATGTAGGTACCCCCCCCCTAGCCTAAAAGAGCCAGGCTTTCATTTCAGGAGGATTCCCATGGTGACATAGTGCCAAGGACCAGAAGAGGCTGAGACTAGATATCCCCAGCCAAGCAGGGAGCCAGCAACCCTCACACTGCCTGCACCGCCTGAGTTAAAGCAAACCCCTTGAACCCTCACCCAGCCCGCATGCATTGAGTTAAGGAGTGCACACGGGAGTGTCCCCACCCCGAATTAGACCATTTATTAAACAGATGGGTGTGCAGTTACATTTGACGGAAGGGCCCCTTCCCCCGGGGTGAGTCAACAATGAATCCAAGCAATGCGATGCTGCCAACCTGCTGGGAGCCTCCACGAACCACCACGCACCACGTTGCATAAATCTCAGATTCACGTTATAAATCAAGACGACATCCAGACAACTGAACAATAAGCGGAGCAGCCTGGTGCGGCAGGGCCGTATACCGCATAACTGAGCCCCTGCTGATGGCCACAGAAGCGTTCCGTTATGAACTGAGCGACTATCATAAAAAACGCCCTAATGACGCTTGAATGAGATTGGAAGACGACAGCGACGGCATGAATCATAAACAGTTCGTGATGAATAGCTTAATAACCAAAGCACACAAACATACACCAAATACCGGCGAACCAAAGTGATTCAAACCTGAGATTCTTTCAGCCATCGCTGATGGTAGGGACGGCTGTAGATAGAAGTGTTAATGAAGGTCACTCGTCAAGAACGGCGAGCTGTGGTGGTCTTCGTCGACGGGTGGCCCCCATGGTGACTACATCAAGCATGCTCTTGGGTGTTTTTGGGTCATCCTGTGATATTGATATGAAGCCCCCCCCCGCCCTCCTCCTCTCCCCAGGATCCATGACCTAATTGAACACATCCGAGTCGTGCGGAAGCATCAGATGGCTGAGCAGGGCTTCACAGACACAGGAGAAGCTAATGATTCCTGGGCCCCTGACGTCTTTGAGGTCTGCCAAGCGGGCTGGGAGTGCCTGGTCGATTCGCTCCGCAGCGAGGTGTCCTGCCTTCCTGCCTGGGGATTAGTTGCTCGAACGTGTGGGGCTGCAGTTTGATGTTCATGGACCCTCGGCAAAATAGCGTTTCCTGATCACCGTTCAGGGGTAAAATTGTTTACGGGACCTCAATTATAATTCTGTTGTTCAGATCCCGACAAGAAGTGTGGTATAAGGCACAGCTTGTTAATTTGTCTTTTTCTTTCTTCACTAGCGTACTGCATTATCTTGCATATTCATAATTGCAATGTGTAAGATTCAGCCCCTCCCAGTTACTAGGCGGGAGACTTTCCGAATTCCAAAAACAGACAGTGTTCCGTCCACTCTGATTGGCTGTGCTAATGTGTGGCATGAACTATGTAGGCTGGCTGGGTGGGTAGCGTGGGTGGGAGGGGTTTTGGGAGTGTCAATAGCACGATTATGAAGATCACATCCGGAAGGAAAAAATCCCTTACAGCATTTTTTCCAGTCTGCTGAAATCAGGATGTGATTTTATTGATAACATTTTTGAAATCACTATCGATCAGCATTCCCTCCAGATATGTCCAAGTTGTTTTTAGCTAGGAGCTAGTGGAGATGTTACTGAAGGCGACGTAGCTCTCCATCACTATCCTATAATTTGAGCCACTGGCAATTACCCTCGTCTCCCACTAATCTGATTAATCGCCAGTGGATGTAATTGCTTCCAGACGTTAATTTGTAGAGATGCGGCTACGGAAGAGGATTGAGGCATCAGAAGAACAAAAAATGTATATTGATTGAGAGCGTCGCAAATGTATTTGAAATCAAATCCTTTAATTAAGTTCTTCAGCAATTGATCAGAGGGCAATACTGATGCCAACAAATTAGACTCTACATCCATCACTTGTTGACCTATGTTACATTTTAAATATTCAACGTTCAGATGAAGATTTATAAATAGAAGTAGGTCCTTCAAAATATGCACAGTAATTTCATTTTAATTTAGAAAGTGACTAAAGTTCCAAAACTGTCCTCCTCTTATCACTTCTCCACTTTAATTTAACCAGCCATTTATGTCCGCTTGGTTTGTTTAATTTCAGCAGTGGAATGGAGGTGGCGATAAGCTAATTCAATTTAGCGCTTTCAGAAAAGGGATCAGACTAAAGTCTATAGTCTGGCCCACAGGACATAGTTAGGCCCACAGGAATACAGTTGTGCCATGAAATCTGAAAGTTTTAACACCAATCACTTTCATCATAAATATTCATCATGTATATATATGGCCTGTAAATCACTTTGAGACTGTAACTGTGATTAAGTGCGAAGCAAATAACATTTACTTGACTTGATTTCACTCTAGGCTCAGTATTTAAAGACATTTCCGTGTTGTCTGAGAAATCCACAGTCCAGCTCTGACAAGTCAGTCCATTTTGATTCTCATCTTTTCCATGGTTTTCACAATTGTTGTTTTCTTGCATGAATAAATAAATCATCAAATAAGTGCAAGTCATATTGAGCTGCTTTCAGGGGTGTGAATAAGTAGGTATGTGTACATCTTTGGCTATGTGTGAGTGTTTTTTCCCTATATTTTCCTCAATTGAATATGTATAAATATAGCTCACATACATCTGTGTGTGTCTGTGTGTGTGACGGTAGTTCATCCGCCCACATTCCAGGCTCTTGTTACAAACGCAAACAACATGTCCATCAGTAGGATCCAGACTGTGGCTCCTCTCCCCTCATCCCCAGGTCCGCTAGGGCTAATCAAAGCTCCTTTTCTCTCTGGGGCTTCGTATTGGACGCTGTGTCGGACATAGCACAGTGGCTCTTCTGTGTCTGGAGCCCCATGAACAGAATCCTCAAGTAACGAATTAACACTCCGGTAAATAATTAAACAACACACTCAGACCCGCCGACCACTGCAATCTTTTCCGAATCTTTTCTGCAGGGGATATATATCGAAATGCCTTTTCCTCTTCTCTTCCCTCGCCAGGGTTATTCTTGTGTCCGACTGAAATGACAGCAGTAGAGAAATTTTCAAAGACACGCTGGAGCATTAGTCAAGCTGTTAGCATAATTTCCTTGGCAGATAGCGCTCTCTTTCATCTGTCAGGGTGCTCTTGTGACTTCCTGATTATCGGGACATTAACATAAAAAAATCCATCATGTTATTTTGCCATTGAATTGAGACCTTTCATTCCAGCATGGGTAGAGAGAGACATCAAACATGTGCCAGTGTACTTTCAACAAAAGGCCCACATTGCGGGGAAGGAATTTACATCATAACTCCTGGTTCCTACTGATCTTGGGACATTGGCGTCATTTAATATATTGTAGGAATTCTTACATGGGTGTCTACGTTTTTTCAGACTCCGTTTGTATGACATGTTAATTTGTCCACCACCATTTTCAAAAGGCATGTCATCCATTGGTTGGTACATTCATGTTTAGACGGTGGTGATTGCAAGACTCAAGAGTCACGAAATCTAATAATAATCAAATGACAAATTTCAGTGGCCGTTGCAGTCAAGGATTTTGGAACCCCTTTGTCGCAGAGCAGCATTATATACAACTAAACAAACTTTCAACCTTCTTTTAATTACATTCTAATGGACAACAATGTTGAACCCTAAACATTAGTGGACATGGGGTTTAATCAAAAGGTTGACATGCCTTTCCCGCCAAAAAAACGACAACATTCCACTTGCAGTAAAGCCCACATGTTGTGTCTGCTGGAACCCCCTATAATGAACTTGTATCCTTATAGCTCATTTAATTGTGTGTTCCTTCATAATGCCTTGAACCTGGGTGTTGCTGGTACTAAAAGGTTGCCAGGTAAGGTTTTCGTAAGGCTATGAAAAACACAATCACACACACACACACACACACGCGCGCACACACACACACACACACACACACACACACACACACACACACACACACACACACACACACACACACACACACACACACACACACACACACACACACACACACACACACACACACACACACACACAAAGCCTATCAAACACACAAAGGTATATGTGATAGGCTGTATTAGTCAGCATCATGAATTACGGAGCCATTGTCTGTTCACTGGACCTGCCTGTACCACCACAATGGTTAATTTGCTCCAACAAGACAAATTAGTGTTTGTGTGTTTTTTGTCCCAAGCAGACAAATGACTCTGCCATTAACTTCAGCCTTCCGATGCACAGGGCTCCCTGGAATAACTCGAGCAGTCTTCAATCCTTCTTCGAGGCAGACCGACACCAGCGGAGATGAGAGTGTAGGAGGTGGTGGTTAGAGGACGTGATGAGACGTTGCACCTCTTCTGTCAGAGAAACACGTTCCCTGCCCATCAAAGGTACGTATCACGAGGAATGCAGATTCCAGCCGTCTGGCTGTCTGTGTGGGCGCGCGCCGGTACCTTCAGGGTACAGGGGCGAGGGGAATCAGAGAGAGAGGATTGTGGATTGTATTGTACACGGAAGCTATTGTGTACAAATTGGAAAACAGCATGGAAGGAAACATGAAAGAGAAATGTCAAACTGCAAAACCTGACATCGGTGCAACAGGATAGACACGACACGGCGCAGGATTGTCAGAGCGTCTGACGGGCCGGGCGGGTTTTGTAGCAATTATATGATCCTACGTGAAGTGGTAAGACGACCCTCACAACGCTCTGACTAATGATGTTTCGAGGGATGCTCCTCCTACTCCACCCCCAAAGCAAAACCAACGCATAATTCAACGGCTTCTAGCCGCAGCCCATCGAGAAACAGAGTCTGTCGCTGCTTAGGCGTTGTCACTAACCCCATCGTACAACGTATCCGTTGTGGAGGTGTTTCTTATTTTAAACCCTTCATGTCATGTATAGACCATACGTGCGGCTGACACGATCGACTCGGAGAAGACTGGAGAGACGCAAACAAACCAACACTCTCTCTCCGCCACCAGTGCTCCCTGACCTTCGACGGCTGCGCGACCTTAGCGATTCGACACGCTTCCCTTCAATTGGAGCCGGTCCTCCGATGGGTTTCAGCTCCCTTTGTCACATATCAGCCTTCAGGCGGAGGGCGAGACCAAAGGATTGGATTTACGTCTCGGGGACGGGGTTGTGCCTCTCAGATTAGTGTGTTTTAAGAAAGGTCAAGGCTAAAGAGGACGTTTAAAAAGGAAGACGTGATTCCCTTCTGGTGTCGTCAAGGGGGACAGGAAGTTGGGACTACACCCGGGATTTGGTGTTGGTGCTTCCCGTGAGGGTTTGCAGTGGCACATAGACACGCGCACGCAAACGCACTCACACACACACACAAACACACACACACACACACACACACACACACACACACACACACATACAGTCTTCCAACACATTTTACCACACTTCCACATCCCAAAGTTTTCTCCTCTCATCTCCTCCCATACATTTCCTTTCGTCTCCTCTCTCACTCTCATCTTGCACACACTAGCACACACACACACACACACACACACACACACACACACACACACACACACACACACACACACACACACACACACACACACACACACACACACACACACACACACATACATACACACACACACACACACACACACACAAGTACACGCACACACGCACACACACGCACGCACAGGTTTCCATTTCAGCTGTTAGATTTCAGGACTGAGCTTCCAGCCTCAAAGCTTCTGAAACCTCGTCTCATCCCACTGCGGTTGGCGTTTAGCATCAAGAAAGAGGAGAACCACGGCCGCCTGTGTTCCCCTCACAGAGCGACTCAATTACGTTGGTAAGATTGGAGGTTATGGAGGGCTGAGTGACAGCCGAGTTGGATAATTGCTGCGCGTTAGTAAAGGCTTATGATGGCAGCCTTAACGAGATGTTAATTATTCCTGTAGTTAGCAGGCAGGCCCCTCTTCGGTCGTGCCCCTCTTCGTATTTTAAATGTAGTCTCCCTCTCCGACCTTGGTATTCCAGTCATGGGGGACTCTGAGGCGGTGGGGAAGCAGTGCTAATTGCGGGGTTCGTTAGGGTATAGGGCGGCGCGGCGGGGAGAGGACAGCGCCACGCCGGTTTCACGACGGTGACATCACCGATTCCATGTCCAGCCCCCGCTGACGACACGACCGGAAGTTGGGATCTAACAAGCCTCTGGGGGACGGGCCGTGTGTATCCTCCTATAGAATAGTTAGGTCTAAGCGTGAGCCTGCACTCCCTGTTTGAGCAGCAGCGTTAGCTATAGCTTCCAGCCTGTCGCTCAACACGGCTTACCTTGTTTTTGTTTTTTTTAATTTCGCCTAATCTGCTCATTTATTCTTTTACTAATCTATTATTTTATTGTATGACAATGTTTCTATGTGAAGCACTTTGAGTCTGCCTCGTGTATGAAAAGTGCTACATAAATAAAGTTGCCTTGCCTCGCCTACCTATAGAACCTTTGGGTAGGGAGGCTATAGGGAGTTTGGTCGAGCTCAGCCTTTTCTGACTTGTCCAACGTGATTGTTCTCAAGGTTTTTTTGCTTGCGTTTCGGGTGTGGAGGGTTTATGCTTGGACAGCCATTTTAGAGCGTCAATGAGGGAACAGGTTACCAAACGGAAGAGAACTTTCTGACTTCCAATTTGTAGTTTTCTGGACAGCACCGCAGACAAGTTAAACATGCGGAAAGGGTTTGATTTTACTAACAAGTTCTCAAAATCCCTGAATGTAACTTCTGATATTTTGGAACATAGTGGGTGTTTGTAGCTGCTTAGGTGATGAACTTTGAATCCAGTTTATTCAGCTGAATTGAAGAAAGAAATCTTGTGTTAAAAATGTTGTCGTACAAAAATCCCAGACTGGGTTGTTTTCCTACTGGCAGCTTCCTTTGCATTTCAGGTATAAAGCTTTTAACTTACAAAAGTGCAGAAATAACCATATTCATATCCAACCTACACAAGGCTATTCAATTTCTCTATCATGTGGCAAAGGAAAAATAATAAACCATGGAGAGTTACAACAGCAGCCACCTTCTTGTATGTATGAGTATGAGTTCTCAGCAACCATAAAATAAGGGATTGTCAAGTTATAACATTTGAAATTATGAAGTAATTTACACATCTAAGAAATGCTTAATTTTGGTGCTGTGAGTAGGCCTAAATAAACAAATATTGTAAAAAAAGAATACAAAAACTATTCTTTAACATTGTAGTGTTGATAGAATCTCTTCCTACATCCCTCCAGATATCTATTCAAAACTCCCTCTCACCCATAGTCTGTTCATTCAATTATTTTAATCAACCTTTTTCAACCAGACGAGTCTCACAGAGATTAAAATCCCTTTCCCAATGCCGACCCAGCCAAGAAAGCAGCAAAAACATAGAGATTTAAAGACAAGGAACACAGTTAAAAGAAACGAGTTCTCAAGTAAACATTCAACTCAGGAAACAGAAGTGCTAGTTATCATGCAGACACGTCTGAGATCGAGCTGATTCAGTGGAGCTGTGCTTCTGAAACACTTCAATGAGTGTTTAATTACGATTGCCGTCTTAAACAATGACAGCCGCTTATGTGCAACCATATCATTTATGTAGATAATATTCATTAGCCGAAATCTTTATCTAATAAGATAATATTTCTGAAGGGTTATATTTTTTCTCCTGAAATAGCTGATTATCCATTGAAACACCGGGAATTTTAAATATCAAATTAGTATTTAGATTATTGCCGATGCATGTTAATTAAAACAAACAAGTGCTCTGAATTGTAAATGTGATCACGGATGAACGGTGAATTTTGAAGATTTTGTCATCGTTAAAAAGTAAAACCATAAAGAGGACACGATTACAACTAGAAAAATAGCAATGGAAATGCAAGAGAACCATCAATGGATTTTTCCTTATTCTTCTTTAGATAATGGTTCAAATCCCAACATTTTAACCTCTCCTTTCCGCTCCTCTCATCTGCTCTCTCCTCTCCACTGCTCGCTGTGTATTTCATCCA
>NC_044055.1:2786841-2791841 GCF_902167405.1 Gadus morhua
GGACCCGCGCTGCTACCGTGTCGAGTCGTGTCGAGTCGTGTCGTGTCGAGTCGAGCTACATGTGCGGTGGAAAAGCGGCATTATTGAACCCCGGAACGACTTTTTTATGCCTCTCGTTTGGCCGGCCCTCTCACCAGGTGCTAACCACTCAGGACTGTCCCTCTGTGGGGCCGGGCCACAGCCAGGCTAGATTGCCTTAACTCACCACCATCCCACAGAACAATGTCCACCTGTTGCAGCTCTGTCTCTATTATCGTGCTGTCAGTGTGTCCATCTGTCCGACGTTGTGTTCTAATCCCAGGACGGGACTGAGGCCCTCCGCCTCCCCAGCTCCCCTCACTGATGACCTTGTTGCAGAGCCCCCCCCCCCCCCTGTTTGTTTCTCCACGCCCCATTACATGTGCTTCTTCGCCCGTGATGGCCCACCTGATTAGCACTCCCCCTGCAGAGGCTCCAGCGCCGTCCACCGCTAGGATTGGAACCATGCTGTGGTGGACGTGGGTAACGGCCATCTGGAGAGAACAGAGAGCCCAGCCCTCCGTGGACACCCTCAAGGCTGCAGCACAGGATCCCGAGGGTGCGGTGGTGGAGCGCCAGATAAGACTGGAGAGATGAGACGAACAAGCGAGTGTCTCAGGCAGGATTGGGGGGGGATGAAGGCGTCATCAGTTTTAAATCTTTTTTCCTTGTTTGTTTGCGTAGTGCCTTGCTTTTAAATGCAAATCGACCGCAAACTGATTGAAAAACAAATTGTCTTCCATCCGTTCCGCCTCAACTTTCCTTCTTTACCTTGTCCGATTCCTTTAAGTATGGGTGTATTCAATTGTGTGCGAAGCCCTTCGAGTCTGTCATTCATTGAGATGAATATAAATACATTTGAGTTGACTGATGATGGAGAGAGGCTGATTGCGGAGGTACAACCTCCTTCTAGGTTGGAGGGAGGTTGAACTAGCTTGTCTGTTTAATTGGAGCACTTTACCATTCTCCTACGTCGTTTTTCTGGGGGCCCGCTGATTGACAGGCGACTCGTTCATTAAATGGTCCAGGAAGTAAACGAAGGAGACATACGGTTAAGAGTGTGATTACATTTGTGCACATGAAGTTCATGTTCAAATTGGAGCTCTTTTCATTGCTTCAAATTCTTTCTTTTAGAGTCCATTTGCTGCATGATCATTCCGAACTTTCCTAACTTCCACAAAGTCCATCGATAAGGCACAATTTAACAAAAGTTATGAACTAAAGCGATTTTTAGGAGGTAATAGACGCAATTTAAGAGTTTATCGCATTTCTTAGGGTTAAAATCAACCAAAAATAAATTGGCTTCATCAATTTGCTTTGGCTTTGAGATATGACGCTGAAATGACATGTCCGTGTCAGGGTCGCCTCCTTCCTACTGCGGGGTTTGTACATTGAAAGCACCATGGGACCTTTCTACGTCGATATTCTGCCATTTTTCGAGGACTCAAGAGAGTTGCAGTAATGCAAAATCTGAACACCCATAAATATACTGTGCCGGCTAATCAAAAAATGTAATTGGCCACGTCTGCGGTGGCAATTTTAAACACAACAATTCCACCCCATAATGACGAACAATTTCACTCTTAATTACTAAACAATGACTAAAACACCATGACTATCAATCACATTCCTGTGCTCCTATACTTGCGAAATGGAGGCGGTTGTTGTGGTGTGACTACTCGATGTACAAACCCTATAGCTGTTTCCTTCCTTTTTCACGGGTAGGGCATGCATGACGCTCATGACTTGCATGCACTGCATCATTAGTAGAGATTAAAACATATATGCATTCTGCCCAAGCCAGTAGCAATGACAGCCAGAACTACTGCCAGACAGCAAAGCATAGCCTAGCCAGTATTTCCTCTGCACATATCATGTTATCATTCATGATCAGCTTGAATAGCTAATTAATTAATTAAATTAGATTAAATTAGTTAAATCAGAGAACATTTAACAAAATATATACTGATATTTATTATGATGATTGCTATTATAAGCTGTACTAGCTGTGGTAGTATGGTTCTAGTAGTGGTAGTTGTAGTATTTTCGCACACAACCATCCACTAAATTAAATGAAAAATCAATGCAGGTGGAAAAAAAAAACGAATTGCCCTGTCCATCTAACTTATGTTGAACATTTCCTCTCGTCACAGCTGAATGAAGACCTAAAAGGTTTTCCTGTGTCTTCACTTAGCCCCGTTAAATCAACAGTGAAAACTGAAAAGAAGGGCAAGTGCTATTAAAGCTCACTAACCTTTGAATAAATACATACAAATAGGTATCCAGTTGGCATTGCCACCCTTATTAAGGACCCTGGTAAGTAACATATTTAATAGTTGATTCAGTGATGGGTTGCCTCTGCGGTCTGGACGGAAGTGGTCGCTTAATGATCATAAACATATGGCATAGGCTGAACCAATATACATACTTAGTCTCTGTTACAATTTTGTTCCGATATTATACCTCCTCGCTAATTTGTCAGCTCTGTTCTCAGGTAATATTTTCGATAAGACGAAAGGACATAATAACCCAAACTCCAAAACCACAACCAAAACAAAATAATGCCAAAAGGCTAATTCAATACCTGGTTAGAGTTTTTACATGCGTACAGTTCAGGTGAAACAATCACATTATACTAATGTGACCTGGGTGATGTTTAATGATGTCCACACAAATCTCCTCAAACAATTGAAAATGACGTGATGGCTGTGGAAAACTAGTGACAGAGTGTCTGCAGTCTGGCCACTTGGCAGGATAAGTGATGGCAGATAGTTGGTTCTTTAACAGCAGCGAGGTGGCAGGTCCATTTAGGGTGAGAGGTGTAACTGAGCGAGCCTCTCCAGAGAGCTGGGAGAGCGCTTGGTTCTCCAGACCTCTCAATAGACTTAAAGACTAAAGAACCTTTCTCAAGGGGCGGCACGCTGAAACTGGAGCTGGGACAGCAGTGAAAGACCCTCTCTTCTCTATCCGTCTCCCCCTCCCTGCCTCTCTCTCTTTAACCCCCTGTCTCTCTCTCTCTCTCTCTCTCCCTGTCTCTCTCTCTCCCTCTCTCTGCCCACTCACTTGCTCTCTCTTCCCATCTCCCTCTTCAATCTATCTAAAAGAGCCAAGTGGAAAGGTCCTCTTTGGTCAGAGTAGGCACCGCTGCTGAATATCTTGAAAAGACGCGAAAGCAGCGCGGACGCATCACCGGCGCGAGACATTAATTGCCCAGCCGTGGTGAGGGGAGGACGGTAGTTTGGTCTGTTCACTGCACCACGAGTCTT
The DNA here is from genome assembly GCF_902167405.1 of Gadus morhua. Taxonomy (NCBI): domain Eukaryota; kingdom Metazoa; phylum Chordata; class Actinopteri; order Gadiformes; family Gadidae; genus Gadus; species Gadus morhua. The sequence goes on from NC_044055.1 coordinate 2,790,126, forward strand.
TACCTGTAATACGCGCTCCGTCATGGATCCGGGAATTCAAATGATCAATGGGATTATCTTACTTCTCGCCTCGATACTTTTAATGTCACGCGGGACTACCGGAGAAGGTGAGCACCGCGCGCGCTATGGATGAATACATGCATGTCGATGAAATGAGCGCGCACCGCAAAGTGAAAGATATCTTTGTGTTTCTGAGGGCTCTCAAACGAGTTAAGATGTCAGCCCTGAGTAGCTTGATATTTAAATACTTAGGCTCATTTAGGTCGAAAAAAGTCATCAAAAACATTTAGAATAAATAGAATCCCTAGTTAGATTGTAGACCAACCCTGTTAAACTAGCTAATTAGCTTGTTTTGAAGTACATTCAAGAAATGCTGAGGCACTTTCAAATGCACAGGTGGGCTGTATATTTTATTACTAAGTGCATTTTACCAACGCTTTGTCATTATATGAACTATATGAATAGGCTTACTTAATTATCCGGGTCAGTGGACTTGGCGTCTCAGCTATCTTGAGAGGATGCTTCACTTCACAAAATGTTACTGCGATGGAAATGTTTCTGCCTTTGTATATAGACCTGACATTACATCGACCTGACGAAGCCGGTTATCTTTCCCATTATTGCAGGCGTTGGCTGCAAAATGCTGGAAACGATCAAACTATTCCGAGCACGGACACGCATTTGACAATTCTCCAAGCTCGAGGGAGCAGAGGGCAAACGTCAGCGTGTGTAGGCTATCTGTATGTAAACGGGACAAAGAGATCGAGGAATCCGTTCACAGTGGTGGAACTCGTGACAGGACAGAAAGATAGAAATAGAAAGTCGACCTGTTTTTTTTTTTTTACGGGGGAGAATTTGAGAGCGATACAGCTTTAAAGTGATCTTTTCCTGGCTGCACCACCTCAGTTGCACTCCTCCAACGAGAGCCTGGCGGTTTGGCTGGCGAGGCATCCTGATTGATCAGACCGTCTCTCTTCACTTCATCGTGCCGAGTTTCTTCTGTTCCCCCCCTGCTGCTTTCATGCTACTTGTTTTTGATTCCCGGTCGTTTCTGAGTCAGAGAACTGCCGCTGTGTAGGGATAGCACCCGATCTTGTATCTATTCTTCTCTCTCTCCCCCCCCCCCCACCCTCCCGGTCTTGCTCTCTTGTTATTTTCTTTAGCTTTATAGCCATGCAACTGTCTACCTACCTCTCTATCTCTCCCACACTCCAGGTAGCACCTGCTTTTCTCTCTTTTAGTTCCTTCCCTTCTGCTTTCTCTCTCTCTCCTTCCCCCTTATCTATCTCACCCCCTCGCTCTCTCCTTCCCCTTCTCCCCCTCTTTATCTGTTTCTCTCTTTTTCCTCTCCCTTCCCCATCCCCTCTCTATCTCCCCTTCTCCTGCTCCTCCCAATATTTCTCTCTCTCTCTCTCTCTCTCTCGCTCTCGCTCTCGCTCTCTCTCTCTCGCGCTCTCTCTCTCGCGCTCTCTCTCTCTCGCTCTCTCTCTCTCTCTCTCTCTCTCTCTCTCTCTCGCTCTCTCTCTCTCTCTCTCTCTCTCCGCGCTCTCTCTCTCTCTCTCTCTCTCTCTCCTTCCCCTCCTCCCCCTCCTCCCCCCTCTATCAGCTCTCTCTCTCTCTCTCTCTCTCTCTCTCTCTCTCTCTCTCTCTCTCTCTCTCTCTCTCTCTCTCTCTCTCTCTCTCTCTCTCTCTCTCTGTCACTCCTCTCTCTCTCTC
>NC_044055.1:2796841-2824341 GCF_902167405.1 Gadus morhua
TTCAACTGAACTGAAACCATTCAATCGTTTTGATTGCATGGGTTTAATGCAGTTGTGATGCCAACCAAACGCTACCAAAAAGAGTAGCGTTTCGACTGCTCTACTCGTTAACTGTCAATTAAAAAGAACATTAGATAATGAAATGTTTTTTACACAAAGAAAATAGATAAATATATGTGGCTGACACCCTAGGGGGAGAAATATGCTTTAAGTAGTAGTCGTGCAATATTTCTCCTTTATTGTCTTTTATGAAAATGCATGAAGGAGAAGTGTGGGGCTATCGAGGAATTGTAATGAAGTCAAGGGGGGCAGGCCTTGGGTGGGAACTCATCCAGATCTAATGGAGGCTGGTTTTACATATGCCTGCCTGAAAACACCCCTTGTACTGCCTCCAAAAACTCCAAAATCAAATGCCACTATCGTTTGAATTGTGACTAAAAAAATAAATGGTCACACTTTACAATAAGGGTACATTAATAAACCATTCATTTAACGTTAATTATCATTAGCTAATGCAGTAATAAACATTAACAGTTAATTTAACTGTTTACTAATGGTCTAGTTATCAGCTAATGATGGTGTTTATTTTTTACTAATGATAGTAAGGTAAGGGTATTCATGTGAGCTGAAGCATTCATGCATAGATTAGTTAGTAGGATTAGGTTTAACCCTAACCCTTAGCCTAACCCGCTAATGCTATGCTTATGAGTGCATGAACCAACAAATTAATGGAAAATGAATGTAACCTTATTGTACATTGTTAGGGTCCTTCTATTCTTGTACATTTTATTCTGACATATTATAATCCCTGTGTGTACCATTAGAAAGTAAGGCGTGTATCACCATGGTAGACCGTGATACGTGTTTACCTTGAGAAAGGTAGACCATGAATCCTCATCGTAGATGGATTGCACAGGGGCGCCCAGACTTCGTCTGGAGGGAGTGAAGGGGACGTCTTGTAAAGGCCAGGTCCCTCTAAACATCGATCACTTTGAAAGAGTTCACCAGGATGACCTGTTGTGCTGCTGTTAATCGTGGCCGCAATGTTGAGCTTTTAATGAGTTTTTACTGCAGTGTTGTTTAATACTTCACCATGATATGCAGCGCATGCACACCATATTGTGGAAATAACATACCGTCTGATAAATGAAAGCGTTCTCGTGCACTGGCAAGAATGCTGTCTTTAAACTAGCCCTGACCTTTCTGAGAACTGTTTGTATCTACCATAAGAAATTCCCAGTATGATCGTTGCAGGACCATCTATTTTTCCGTTTTTTTCTTTCTGGATTTGACCAGGAGGTGAACCAAAATGCGTAACGAAACAGCTCAAAATAATACAGGCAGGCAGAAACACAGCAGCAGGAGAAAACCAACAGAGACAGGTAGCCGACAAACATAGACAGGAACTAGGCAACCAACATTTTTACAATTTTGTCTGCTAAATACAAAGGTTAATATATAAATAGAGATATGGCATGACTACAATAAGCTCTGAGAATTTTCATCTCTCATTCACATTACTGCAGTCCTCATTCCAATTGTCTATAGGTATTGTCTTCATATGTTTATAAATATATATTTATACATATGTGAAGAAAACAAATCCATAAAGCCTAGCCTTTGGGTTGAGTGAGTGTTCTGTACGATCTGGATGGGAGGGGAAGTCATCATGGATTGGCCTCAGTGTAACATAAGTGGGCGTATCTCACCACTGCTGCTGCTGCCTCCCACGCTCTGATGTGATTGGCTGGCAAAGGAGCCTTTTTTTTCTGCTTTGATCTCAATTTATATTTCGCAGTGGATGAAAACTATAATGTTCTTCAATTATTTGTGGGTTTTATATATTTCATGTACTGCACATCATCAATGCCACCAAATACATTTAGCATAGTCTTTATGTTTGGGAAACAAAGGAGGCGGGGGTTGTGCATAGTTGGAAACAGTGAAGCTGAAGTACCCTGGCCTATGGGCTGAATGGAGTTTGTGTGAGCTGTTGGGATGCAATGTTTTATTATGCTGGTCATGACGACCCTAATAACTTCATTCTACGGTGTACTCCTCAGGCAGGTAACGTTACCCCATTAAATGCAGAAAGTGATCAGGTGTCTATCCAACCACTGCAACAACATTGGTTCTGCTGATACCTAAAGCTGTGCTTATCGGGGAGAAAGCCGAGACTACCAGTGATGGGCTGGAATATTAATATAGACAAGCCATGCATCTGAGATGCCTGGTGTATTCTGTATTCAACACGGACTATGACTTAGAGTTCAGTGTCTCATTAAAGCCAGGTATAGTTATTGAAACGTGTTTGACCAACGTTTTTATTGGGGTTTGATTAAAATGTAAAATAATGGATCTGTAAATGCGATAAAGCGATTCCTTTATGTGGCGGTGAGAAAGCTTTCAGGAGGACATCAGGGCTTCTGTAGATTTGGCATGCAGGTCATGCCCCAACTGTACATTTGCCAAATTGGATTGTTCAAGATAGGAGGCTGGGTTGGTACATTTTTTGCGTTTTGGATGTTGGCAGCTCCATCCTTATCGTGACCTGTCACAAGAACCACCCTTGCATTATAACTTCTCCACCAATTAAAAAACGAAACATCAGTAACTCTTCATATTCTACGAATTCAACCTTGATTCATTTGTTACCACTTTAAATGAAGTGCGGCATAAAGTTGGCATGAATGGAATGTGATTAAAAAAAGATGGTTGATTTACAATTTATTGTATAAGATACATTAAAATCATTGCGTAAAGCAATCAGAAGGTGTTTCGTTATTATTTATGATGTAATTTAATAATTTAAAAATAACTAGTCAACATCGACATCTCGTTAGTTTAAAGAAAGTTCATGTTCATCAAATTATATTTATGATACATTCTCTATCTATAAATTTAACAAGCAATTATATTGTACAAATTATGATTCTGATGTGGTTTTTCTTTATCTATATTTATTACATTTATAAATTAAGTTTCCTGCAGGGGATTCAACCTGTGTATTCTAATTGGCTCACCTGGCCCGTGCTGACTGCATTGTAAAGTACATCATTAATAAGCTTATTAATGGCAACTGTCATGCCTAAAGAATAAAACCTACTTAAGGAGGAGGCTACCTGGAAAAACAAGATTTTAGTTTAGATATTTTAATTCTAGTTCATAAAATGCCATGGTCCCATAAAACAAGGGTCAATAAATAATCATACATATATAATTTAGATGCTTATATTTCATCTCCACTAACCTACACAAAAACATTTACATTAAAGCCCTTATCTCAAAATGACATATTTCCTACAGCATTTTTCTGCAGTCTGATAGGTACCAGGTACAAACATGGCATTTCCCATACAGCTTCCATAAAAACAGTGCTTGGAATTCATAGAGGTCTTGTGTGCGGTTTTGTGGTAGTGAAGCACTTTTTTTATTTACACTTTATTTTTATTTATTATTTTATGGTGTTTTTGGAATAATACAATGAAAAAGCCCCTGTGCCTTTCATACCACTAAGATACTTAGCACAGCAAAAAAGAGAAAATGACTAACTTACTCCAGCAAAAGAGGACGGTTTTCGGTTGGAGTTTGCTGTCCGCAAATACGACCACATAATGGATGCTGTGTCAGGCTTTTCCAGTAATGCTTCCTTATTACTATAAAACAGTTTTATCGTCCATGGAAATACAATCTGTTGTCTCCTGAGGGCTGCAACAATGGACACGGTCTGTGTCTGCACATATGAAACACTCTCGCCGCACCCTCCCTAAAGTTTATGTAAATTGCACATTTCAGTGTCGGGTTTGTGATGACGTTCAACATGCAGAAGGGTGGCAGTGGGACGCCCGCAGTACCTGCCGTGCGTCGACTTAGATGTGGACTGGTATGCCACGAAGTTATAACAAAATCAGTGTTTCCCCCAGTAAATGTCTTAGTCAAGGTGGTCAAGGAGCGGGGGGGGCTTGATGTCACGACCATTGTTGTGACATCAAGAAAAAGCTTGACCAAAAAGCTTGATGTCACGACCATTGTTGTGAACGCCGATGCATTATTGATCTTTATTTTTACACCTGATGGAAGTATGTTTTCTTTCCCTACGAGAGTTTTCTACTTTGTTAATGCATAATAATTAAAAAAAATTAAAAAAAAAAAATAAATAATTTTTTTTTTTGATAATTTTTTTTATTTATTTTATATACATTGGTAGTCAAGGCGGGGCCCTATTGTTGATAAGGCGGCCGCCTTAACAACACAGTGCTGGGGGAAACACTGAAAATAATACATCTGATGCAGGTTGATGATTAGGAACCCACAGATTATACACCGCAAAAATAATAACAATGAAGCAATTCTGCTTTTGGATCGTTTATTCATGCTGATCGAACAAATGCGACACATATGGCAATAGCATTCCTGTGAGACTTTCATAGTCTGTTAGGTGGAATAATATAGCACAGCTACCAACACATCATTTGTCAAACACATTACAGTCTGCTTTAGGTAGATGAATATCGACGCAATGCTGCTTAAAAAAACGACAAGTATATTTTCCAAGGAGTCACGCCGTTGATGGGTTCATCAATCAAGGACTCGTGTCTGCGGTGACAGAGTTGCCGTTGCCTCCATTTTATTTGGACGAGACAGTTTATTCTGTACTGAGCACCATCCATCTAAGTCAGGCAAAAGCAACGCTCCGTTGTATGGCCGTGTTGTTTTTCAGCGGTTTGCCTTTGTGATTTAATGTTATTGGTACACTAACTTGGATCCAGCAGTCCTACTCTGTAAAGGCAGAAATACTGGGGGGGAGACGGCGCTGAACCTGGGCCGGAAACCAAGAACTGCAAGGGGCAGTGCTACGACTTGTTTCATTATGGTGAGGATAAAGAAATCTGTAAACGGTTTCAAAATGGGGTTTAATAAGGTTATTTCTACAGTGGCCAGTCTACACAATTGATTAGAAACCTTTACAGACACTTTTTTACAGTGTACTATTGCTGGCTGAGTTTAAGTCTGCCAATTACCTGCTCACAGATCCCTGCCTCCAGCAACATGAATGGTCGAAACAAATATGAAGCAAAATGAATGTGAGACGTTGCGATCACCCAGATTGGAGCTTGTCTGCCATCAGACTTTAGGTATGAATCTAAATTCTGATTTGTAAGACTATTGTTGGTCTTGCCATCCAATTCCTTCCTTCAATTGAAAATCCAATATGCGACTAGACCAGAAACACTGCCTTAATTGTATTCCACACTTATTTCTGAGGAGGCAGTGATACACAATCCAATCCAAGGAACGAAGTTAGAAGATTAGCCTTCGAAAGAACATAAACAGACAGACAATCCAACATGTGTATCGCTTGTTCTCGTGTTCATGATCTATCACTGCCATTTACCATTTACAACGTGTTGACTGCAGCAATGGTTACTTTGGCTGCCGATGGACAGAAACCGTTTATCTTACAACAAAAAATGATGCGGCAGCATCATCTATTATGACAGATGCTAAAAAAATGTTTTGTGCAAACATAAAACTACATGCCACAAGTTCAAAAAAGCGCCTAGTGGCAATGATTGACTGAGAATTAAAAAAAAGTATGAGGTTGAGTAGCAATCCTGTCTCCAAGTTTGGTATTAGTGGGATGTTTTTCATTTGTTTTTGCGAATAAAACAACCCAAATTGAGTTAGAAAGCGTGATTCCCTGGGTTTATAGAGTTGTGCATGGATGGCGTTTTATTCCGTGGACATTTAGTAACCCATACATATATCTGAACAATAGCAAAAAAAGTCAGATAGCGGGGCTTTTAACTAATTAAGAAGGCAAATTAATCGTATGCGGTTCTTCCAATTTGTGTATATATTTTATCACACCCATTTCACTCTCTCTTGGGTAATTAAGTGGTGTATTTCTCCAATGGATTTACATAAATATCAAATTATAAATCCTGCTGAATGTTCCGGTATAACTGATCCGTTTGTCGCCATCGGAATTCCAAGCGCACACGCGACACATTTCTCCTGACGCTCAGTGGAATTCTCCATTTCTTTGGAGATGCGAGAAGAGAGTTTTTTTCTTTTTCTCTTTTAAATGCTGACTTGCTGGGGTTCTTGTTTTGTTTTTCTGTTTCCCTTTTGATCATTTCATTAGCTGGAAGCTCTTGTTCCACGCTGACTCCCACAGAGCCCGGCAGTGAGTGTGAACAAGCCCTCACAGAAGGCTGATGGGTTTCCGAGCACTTCAAATCGTTATATATACTGTACGCATATATATATATATATATATATATATATATATTGTTGTACTTCTTGAGACGTGTATCTGATATTTCGATCTGGTATTGGTAGGTGGACCAGGATGCGTGTGGGGGGTGTTTGTTAGTATGACATCTATATAGCCTATGATAGTCCAAACGCAATTTAATGTGAATACGACTCAAAATGATACGAATAAACACACATGAAATCATCAACTGGGTTACTAATGTCCAATGTATGTTTACTAACATCAACAACAAAACTAATTTGAATTCTATAATTAGGTTCTTCTAACTTGTGCCAAGTACAGAATATATCAGTGCTTTGTAAAACCCCATATGGATCCCGTAATGAGTAAATCCTTGCACACTGCCATAGCCTCAAGCAGGGATGTTCTCTGTCTCAGTGTTTACGTTGCTTTTCACAGCCATAATGGATGGTCGCAGTGCTAGTTGTTAGCCACCGGGCTAGCGGGGTTGCTGCTAACGCCGAGGCCTCCCGACCGGGGCGCCGTTCTCACCGCAGCGTCCCGCTGAGCGCTACCCATTAGCTGGAAGACATTAGCCCGGATATAGGCGTCCTTTGATCATCCAAAATAAGACAAAAGTAGATCTCCCACAACCAGCGTAGCCTCCGCCGAGATACATCCGAGCCTCAACTGGTTCCCGTTTTAATGCGATGTCTCTGGGTCGCTGCTTATGAAGGAGCTCTGAGCAGCCAGAGGGGGGACTGCGCTGTCTTTGTGGGGTTCATCTTTAAGGCGGACGGGTGCCAACTGCTGTAAGGGTGATTCTACGCTGACGGGACCGAGGGTGTTTCGTTGCAGTTAAGACAATAAACAGTTGAACGATGGAGTTTATTTTAGTTTAATTATCATCTATCATCAGAGAGAGAGAGAGAGAGAGAGAGAGAGAGAGAGAGAGAGAGAGAGAGAGAGAGAGAGAGAGAGAGAGAGAGAGAGAGAGAGAGAGAGAGAGAGAGAGAGAGAGAGAGAGAGAGAGAGAGAGAGAGAGAGAGGGAACGAGGGAACGAGGGAAAGAGAGAATGCTACTGCAGTTCATCAACCACCCTTCCTAAATGATCCTAGGTCCAATGCTCTAATTAAAGTCTGTCTACCATAGCAGCACTCTGTCTGGCATTTGTGAGTCCAGTGACTCGTAGTTTATAATGAAAGACTATTCCACTTCTAAGTCAGGACAATCCTGAAGTATGTCTTAATATTGATATCGTTTGTTGTGTTTAGGACAAAAAGTAACATTTGTAAAAGTTTGTAGCATAGCATGACCATAATAAGCATTCTCATTTCAATAAGCCCACACTCTGCTGGACTACTATGTATCCCCACATCACGACTCACTACAATGGGTGCCCGGTCATTCAGCTGTTCAGCACCCAGGCTCTGGAACTCCCTCCCCCCACACATAAAACAATCAGACACCATTACAACCTTCAAGTCACAACTCAAAACTCACCTGTTCAAACTCGCACACAACGTCTAACTGATCACTGTTTTGATTGTTTTTTTTTTTTTTTTGTTTTGTTTTGTTTTGTCTTGTTTTTGTTTTATTTATTTCTTATTGCTTATGTTTATTTATTTTTACACAATGTCTTGTTTATTAAAAAATGTATGATGACTATATGCTCTGTAAGGTGACCTTGGGTGTCTTGAAAGGCGCCTCTAAATTAAATGTATTATTATTATTATTATTATATACAAAAAGACGAATGTGTTGCTTCCATTAAGCCTCTGATTAACTGTGTGCTTAAATAATGAGCCAATTAATTCAGACCTAGAGGACCCCATGCTATTCCTGCCCCTGGACCTGATTATCACGGTAGAAATATGCATTTCAGAGGGATGCATTGTTCTTTATGCAAGCGAGCAAACAAACACTTTCATGTACGACACAACAAAGATTATGTTTTGTTTTTACCACTGGCATCAGCGAGAGAGGAGCAGAATGCCTCTCAGGTTTCCGCTAATCGATGTCGGACCCCTCATAACCTACTGCCCTCCTGGCCCCCGCTGTATGAAGGGACGGCGTCGCCCCCCCCCCCTCCACCGGGTTGTGGTGGAGAGCTTCTCCTTCCCGTTCTGAAGACTTTAGGGTGATCTTTTCAACAAGTCGGCGCACACTTGTTAAATCCGCCCGATCGGCTTTGTCTTCAATGATTCAACATCCAATCGGGTATTAAATCCATGTTTGTAACCACACGCAACAACTCAAAGGAAAAACTGCATCAAACCATCCTGTACGGCAGAATATAACTTTGACATACTGTCTCCCTGATCCCCTCAGCGCCTTTACGTTGAGGCGAGCTGTCGATATCTCCTGCACTGACATTTCCCTCAGAGGAATTCAACCTTCTTCCTCAACTGCTCCCTTCCCCTCCTTCATACCTTCAAGAAGGAGGCAGCGTTCCCTTTCTCTCCTTGAGGAGTGCTGTAATGGGCCATGCACCTACCGTGCTCCAGGCCTGGGCTGTTGGCTGAACAGAGGAACAGACGTGCCGTGACGCAACCCCTTCGGAGCGTGACCTATTTTGCACTTAACGGATATGTTGTAACACACTGTAATACCAACCACTGTCAAAAGGGTCCAAACTTGCACACAAAACTAGAACAAACAAATTCACAAACCAAAGGCCCAAAAAAAAAAAATACTCTTGTTCTGAAGAAAGAAGACGAGACACAGAAGCAATTTGAGGGAAGGGAAGTTTAGTACGACCTCATCCATACTCATCCATCTATTCATCATTCCGCCTTTTCCGCACCATGCAATTACGTTTCGTGACAGAAAAAAGAGAGAAGAAATTATGATAATAACAATATTAATGACGGTACATTTGTATCGATGTTTATCTGCCATTGTGGGTGGATCAAAAATAGAGTTTGAACACAATAAGTTGAACCTTCAGCCTGTGTGCCAATGCAAACCTCTTTACATGACTTCTGTTGTACCAACCCAACACGTTCAGCACCGCTTATCTGCTCCGCCTTGGCATTAACTCCGCCCTGCCACCTTATATGAATCATCTATGCATGACGTCAAAGTGTGTAACTAATGTATGGCCCATATGGGCAATTTCCCCCCCGTTAGCCAATTTATAGCGTGTCTCTTTCTATCTTTAAAGGCCACAGTCTTCCCTCATCGTTATGTTTGCTCGTAGAGTTTATTACTGCACCCAGCGTTTCTGACACCTCCGTTGTTCCTCTTTATAAGATAGAGCCGCTGTAATCCTAACTCAGAAGATTCCCGTACGCTGATGGCTTGAACGTGCTTCTCTCTTCGTGCACGTAATGAAACATCCGTAAAGATGTGTGTTCCACACTTTATAGATTTATTTTATCCATCCGAAAAAACGCCACACGTGTGAGCTTGTGAACGATTGTCAGTATACTGCGATGAAAAACAAATACCCCACACAAGTGTATAATGGTTTCCGCCTCATTATCCAGCATTACCGGCGGTGTGTTGTCGTGAGCGGTTCAGTAACTCAGGGAGAGTGACACAACCATCATTACTGCACTGCTGTGAGTGAGAGAGTGAGAGAGTGATAGAGTGACTGAGTGACTGAGTGAGCGGGCCAACGATTGAGTGAGTGACTGAGTGACTGAGTGACTGAGTGACTGAGTGACTGAGTGACTGAGTGACTGAGTGACTGGCACGCTCCTGCTGTTGTAGAGGCTTGGCCCGTACGCGTGCTCACTGTTGTGGGTTAAAGTCTAAGTGTGGATGGATGGAGACCCTCGCCTCTCAGGGTCCCTGACTCCATCACTACGTCTGTATGCACTTTGTTATTTCTGCCGGGTGGTAAATGTGTCGGTGTGGATGGATCAGCTGGGGGAGAGCAGAGGAGTCCTCTGTCTTTCCCACTCGCTTCTCGTTCTCTCTCTCCCTCTCCCTCTCTCTCTCTCTCTCTCTCTCTCTCTCTCTCTCTCTCTCTCTCTCTCTCTCTCTCTCTCTCTCTCTCTCTCTCTCTCTTTCCCTTTCTCTCTCCCTTTCTCTTTCTCTCTCTCTCTCTCTCTCTCTCTCTCTCTCTCTCTCTCTCTCTCTCTCTCTCTCTCTCTCTCTCTCTCTCTCTCTCTCGCGTGCTTTCTCTCTCGCAACACTCTCCGGCCACTAATGATTTATTTAACATTAACCACTTTTCATATTTGCAGAACCATTATAAAGTAACACATTAATGATGGATGGGTTGACGGGCTTAAGGAAAGAGGTTTGACCTTCTTCACTGACAATGTTCCATCATTGTTTTCTTATTGACCTCATTTTATTCAATCATGTCTTTCTCTTCATTCCCTTCTCTCTCTCTCTATCTCCCTTTCTCTCTCTCTCTCTCTCTCTCTCTCTCTCTCTCTCTCTCTCTCTCTCTCTCTCTCTCTCTCTCTCTCTAACCACTATGCTTTCAAACCAGGAAACAAAATTGATGTATTGAAAGGCATTTGATGGAAAAACCATAATGCAGGACAGATTAGTGTTATCTGTCTGTCAAAACAATGGAGCCAACCGTTTCTTTCTGGGTTTTTTTCTGGGAAAAACAGCATCTGTTGTTGAATGAATACCTGCAGTGTTCATACTCGAAAATCAATACAGTCACTTCATCCTGTGTCTTTCATGAACCAAAGAATTAAGCTTTAATAAAAATCACAAATATACTGGGTGGCTTTTGCGGGCAAGCTCTCTTGTAATCCTTAGGCCACTTCTGTGTGCTTAGCATTGTAAACGTAAGTCTTGTTTTAAGGGGTCTGGCGCTCGACAAGAATGTGAATCACAGTCATTGTTTCTTGTCTCTTGAACATGAATATTTAGCAAATGTGGAAACACAAATGGCCGTTTATTTATCGGATGCTGTGCCGTACAAATAGTATTTTTTTCATCAATGCCAGTTTGTGCTATTTGTGTTTAGTTCGTCACATTTAGACCACTTTAACACATGAGTGTGTGAGTATCTAAGGGACATGTGTGTGTGTGTGTGTGGTGTGTGTGTGTGTGTGTGTGTGTGTGTGTGTGTGTGTGTGTGTGTGTGTGTGTGTGTGTGTGTGTGTGTGTGTGTGTGTGTGTGTGTGTGTGTGTGTGTGTGTGTGTGTGTGTGTGGGGGGGGGGGGCCATGCACCACAAGTTCATCAGTTGTCTTTATTGCTGCCTTCCCAAGGCACATTACCACCATTGCCTTGGTGTGGGTGTTATGTGGAGGAGATGAATGAGAGCACTGCTGGTTGTGTGTGCGTGTCCTGTGTATGTCACAGTGTACTTTGACAGTATCCCAGCTACACTGTCCTGACATCAGTGGTAATCACGACACCCATCAATCAACGAAGCCCGATAAGAATCCTCTGAATATGTCCTCCCGTAAGAATCTTATTAGTAAGTCCTGACCCACGCATGTCTCCAACTGGACTCAATCACACAGAGAATTTGTGCTCCACAATATATGAATATGTATACATAATATAAACACAAACAAATACACACATAAAATGTATTGATGTATATGCTAATGTTTTAAAGTTTTGTGTTAAACACAAAATTATCTTAAATCAATCTTTGCTGACATTCCAATTTAAATCTTATTTAAATGACGTCTTTCTCGATGCGAAGACTTTAGATGGATCATGAATATGATCGTGAACTACATTTCGTCAATGGTATGTTGTTTGAAGGCGGTTTCATGCAATGAATACGATGATTATACATTCAAGTCTCGTACCATATCGTTCAAAATTTCAAAAGCTTCAATGTTTTTGTAATAAATAGAAGATTTAGATTGTTAAAGCTAGGCTATATGCCAAATGTAGAAATTACAAAAACATATGGGTCGAGGCACTCAATCTATTTAACATATTGTTAAATGTAGCGGATTAAAAGATTCTCAGCATTTACCGAAATGATGAGGTTTCTTAATTAGCATTTGGCTCCAAATTCTCAGTTGAATCATTTTTAATAACCTGATGCTTCTTTCTAATTTGCTCAATATGTTGGCATTTAAAGAAAATGCTCAAAGAACGAAATACTGATCGACCGGGATCATGGAATACATTCCACTGCTCTATGGATTAGGGGAACGATTTGGGGACATAATCGAATCGCGATTATTTCGACCAATTTTCTTTTTCTTTTTTTTATGTTCAGCATTATTCAATAAACAAGCAATAAATCATTCTGTAGTATGACTATGGCGGCATTGGAAGCGGTCAACATATAAACTGCTCGTTCCTTTAGGCCATGCCTATGTGTTGAGATGAATTGACGCACGCATGAATTGATATTATAACACCTTTAGTCAGTAACAGTAAAAACCGCAGCCTTTGCGATTTGCATATCGCATTCTATTAGATTGCGATGTTGGTTTAAATTCGATTAATCGTTCAGCCCTACTATGGATGTAGGCCGATTTCCCGCCCTAACTCTTGGTCTTGTGTTTTGTGATTGGTTGAACAGAGTTGTGTGACAGCCCACTGGTGTCCAACCTTGCGCCGGCGTCCTTCAGAAGCTCCTCCCACTTGTCCAACAGCCACAGTGCAGGCTTTGCGAAGCTCAACAGGAGGGAAGGTAAGAAAAACGTGTCGTACTTTAACAAGTTGAATGTACTTCAGTGCATGCCGTTGATGCAGACAGAGTCTAGAAATAGATGTGTCTCTATATGAAGAGTGTCTCTCTGTATCACACCAAGGCAGCCGCGAGGCCGGCTCCATTATTTTGATGTAAGAAGGTTGTGCAGCGTCAGATAATTCATATATTAGATTAATTATCTATAGTCTGATAGAAGACTGATAGAACTGACACTGATAGAAGCGATAGCAATCTCGATGAATGTGGCCTTTCCCTTTCTTTATTTCCTATCTTTTCCAACCAATCATGTTGCTGGCAGGGATCTGTAAGCGCATAATTGGCTAACAGCAAACACCACCTCTGCCACAGTAGTAAATTAAAATGTTTTTCTAGCCAGCGGGAAAAAACAGGCAAAAACATTCAGTCCGCACAGCAACATCCTAAGAAAAAGTGTTAAAATCATCCCGTTGTCGCCTGGCCACAGTAGCAATTCATATTGAAGTACTAAGTACTTTGAAAGCTTAATATTGCCAATAGTGAATGAGTTTCTCCTCAGTAGTACATCTCTGTAACAAAACAGGAAACAACTCGTAACCCCGCCCCTTTCAGTTTTTGGTTTCCGGCCCAGGCTCTGAGCTAGCCTGGCACCGCCCACCTACCTACTTCCGCTCAATTTTCATTTCACTTCAGTACTAGGTCTGGGTCTGCTTCATATGCATGGGTTCCTTGGAAGCCAGATTTTTGGCGGTCCAATCAGCGAACAGAGGGAGTGGCTGAGAACGATGACGTCAAAGTCAGCTCTCGTTGACGGACATCTTCACGCACGGTGTTTGGTTTGTTTACACAGCCTGCGCGCAACGTGATTCCCGGCCAAACGTTAGCGATTGGTTATGGCAGATCCAGAGTGGCACTGGGCAGATCCAATAGTTTTAAACTTCAACAGACACTCGCCTTCAAGTGAGTTAACGTTTGTCCATTGAGTAGGTCCAGACTCTCTATACAAATGAAATGAAATGAAGTGAAGTACGAGAGTCTGGTAGGACCAGGCTAGCTTTGAGCCGTCTCCCGACAGAATTCCTGGTATTGAAGGACTGCCGGATCCCAGATGAGGGTGTACAGGATTGACAACAGGATCCAGGAAGTGTTTAGAAGAAGTGTTTAGGAGATTACAAGGCAAATCGAGGTTGGTTCAGTCGTGGGTTTGATAACCCATGAAGTGAAAATCGAAAAATAACAAACACTGTAGCCAGCCGAGGCTTTCTAGCCTAATCCTGAACAGGGAGTCTCCACACGGCGCAGGCAATCATTATCTAAACTGGAACATAACAAACGCACGGAATAGATAAACCTCTTCACACGAGAATTCAATGGAGATAGATGGAAAACAGGAAACAGGAAACAGGCTTTGTCTGCAGCAGCATAGGCCCGCTGATGGCAGCTTTACAGCCGTGGAGGGCTGAAAGCTTTGGTCTGCTTCCCCGAATCTCATGTATCTGGCTTAGTGGATAAAAGTGGCTCACCGTCATTGGGGTGGCCTGACTATACGAGATCAACTATATCAGGCCGTCCTGGTCTGAAGAGGGAACCCAGCGGGGACATAAACATCAGTGGCTGTCCAGATCCGTGGTTATCTTTATCCAAGGCTTATCTTGTACTCTAGGCCACTTTAGCATTGGGGAGGCCGCACAGAATTCCTAAGGATTTAAATATCGAAGTGGCCTCTTCCGTCACCCCCCCCCTCTTCAAATCGCATGTCCATCTGGACCACCTGGACCAATGGGAGCCACTTATCCAATTTGACTGCCAGTCAGTTATTGGATCTGAGGAGGACAAAGAGCGCCGAGATGGATGCGAGCCACGTGTGTGTGTGTGTGAGATAAAAAACGCCCAGCACTCTGATTGTGGCTACATCTGGTGTCTCCACAGTGCAGACAGAACTCACATCTGTCCCCCGTCCATCTTCAGCATTTCATTGGTCTTTCGCTGCCAAACAATAGGCAAAGGCTCAAAGAAAAAGAGAGGCAACGAGGCAAAGACAAGTGGACTGAACCCGTACTGGAAGCTCTACTGGGGTTGATTTAGTAGTGAATGACTTGTAATTGTTATCATTCACATTTATGAACCTGGTTTACAACCTTCATGGGTGCACTCCTCCGCTCCAAAGCATATTGCCAGGTTCATTGATCCATCTTCTCTCTACACCTCGGCATATGCATGACGCACACAAAAGTTTTCCCTGCCCTTCCCAGCGCGATGGAGAAGCCTTGCATTGCAGCCTGCAGGACAACGCTGCTGTGTTCCAGGCAGGACTCGTCAATGGTGTAAACGGCGTGCATTTCAGCGTCGCTGTGATCTTGCGTCATCTCTGCCGCGTCTTTCATCTTCTTGTCTTCTCGTTTTCTAAATGAAATCCTAAAGCATTCTTTAGAAGAAGGAATGATGCCTTGTGGTTATCCCACTACGACATGTCGGATGTCACTGATTGGACCGTGTTGCATTTTGCCCTGAGTATTTAACTGGATTGTGTTAGATCATGTATTCCTCTTGTTGCAAAGGGTGGGATCTGTATCTTCCTATCTATGTTGAGAAGCACTCTGACAATTTAATGAAAGGCAATTACACTTTGTCCTCAACTGAACTTGAGCAAGTCGAATTATTGGAGCTTTTTTTGGGAGCACTTTGTTTTGTGGTTGATATTCGATTGGCATTTCGATCCCAATGCACAACTTGCACTCTAAAAATACACAACACACACACACGCACACCCACGCACATAAACCCACATTCACACACACATACACTCACACACCGTACATGGACACGCACACACAAATGCACACGCACACACATACCGTACAAGCATGCGCATTAACGATTGCACTTTAATATGCAATACATTACAATTTAATGTGCAGCCCCTTATACAATATACTCAGAGATCTATAATAAGAGACACATAATCTATGAATGGCAGGCGCCTCTTCAGACCTCATTGTGTTGAGATGATCAATTCACAGAGTGCACACAGTAACACTCACACACACGCACGTATGTACAGAGACACATGCATATGCGCGCATGCACCCACACCTACACAAACAGGCAGGCACGCATGCACACTGATACATGCACATACAAGCACACACATATATAAACACACACACACACTTACTTAACCACGCACACAAAAACACATGGATACTCACACTTTTTTGACCCTTCCACTGAAGTCAGGTTGCTCTTCTGGTGTGCCAATGGGCCTTTGATCTGAGGGAAAGGAGGAATATCCAAAAACTAACATTGCTCAAAATCGGTTTATGCTGCATATTTTCTTTTTTAGGGGATATCTTCCAAAGAAGGGAACTGAGGGGTATTCCACAAAGCCGGTCTTATCACATAACCGGGTAAGTTAACCCAGGGTTTGCGGTAACCCTAGGTTTTCCGTTCCAAAACGAACACAGTATGTTAGTTGCTATAGAAACATATGCTCTGAATCAAACCTGGTCGGAGCAGGTTTTGCGCAGGTTAAGTTAGGAACATAACCCGGTTTTGGTTATTTAAACCCGCGTTCACCGCAGATTTCATGTGTTCACAACGGCATGCCCTTTTGATGAGAGGCCTGTTGATATCGGAGCGCAAATTATTCGTGCAATCCACCGGGAGCGATTAATAAGACCATGGCTCGACATCTTGGCATATCGGATGACTTTTTGCTGGAGAGATATAGATTCTCGCGCAAATCTTTAATATATTTAAATATATGGATGTAGATTTGTGTCTTTATTATGCAATCAAAAATAATAGGTTTGAGAGCAAAACTTTCCAAACTGCAATAAAAAAATAGATTTGAGAGCAAAACTATCGACACTGCAATCAAAAAAATGTTTTATTGCAAGATAAATTAATGTGTTAAAAAAAATATTAATGGGAATCCAAAAGTTTTGTTTGCAAACCCAAAAGTTTTGTTTGCAAATCCAAAAGTTTTGTTTGCGAATCCAAAAGTTTTGTTTGCGAATCAAAAAGCTTTGTTTGCGAATCCTAAAGTTTTGCTTGCGAATCCAAAAGCTTTGCTTGCTGTTGAGCTGAATCTCGTGGGCGGGGGCCTACGCCGAAAGATGTAAGACACGTCTCTATTGGCCAGTCTCGATCGGAGTGACAGCTTGGCAACATCCGAAAAGCCGCTGCCCCCCGACCGCCTCCAGAAGCAGATTGTCGGCCTGACGGACAGGGTGTTCGTTTGTGCCTCTCAATCCGCGGCGGCGGTCAACAACATCGCCCTGCTCTCCTCTGCCATGGTCTCCTTGTCGGCTGACAGGGAGGCCTACGGGATTTTCAGGGCGCGCAAGCGCGCGCACGGGACAAGCCCATAAGGCGAAGCCTAGACGGCGTAGCCTACATGAAATAGAACTCCCTCTCTCGTTACTAACTGTGGATGTTGCCAAGCTGTCACTCCGATCGAGACTGGCCAATAGAGACGTGTCTTACATCTTTCGGCGTAGGTCCCGCCCACGAGATTCAGCTCAACAGCAAGCAAAGCTTTTGGATTCGCAAGCAAAACTTTAGGATTCGCAAACAAAGCTTTTTGATTTGCAAACAAAACTTTTGGATTCGCAAACAAAACTTTTGGATTTGCAAACAAAACTTTTGGGTTTGCAAACAAAACCTTTGGATTCCCATTAATAGTTTTTTTATCACATTAATTTATCTTGCAATAAAACATTTTTTGATTGCAGTGTCGATAGTTTTGCTCTCAAATCTATTTTTTGATTGCAGTGTGGAAAGTTTTGCTCTCAAACCTATTTTTTGATTGCAGTGTGGAAAGTTTTGCTCTCAAACCTATTATTTTTGATTGCATAATAAAGACACAAATCTACCTCCATATAAATAGCCTTCTCCAGCATTACATAGCCAACACTACCAATCGAGGACCTGGCCTCAGTTCACTCCAGACTATTTGCGGCGCCCTCTGTTTTTTGCAAATGGTAGTTTTATCTATAATGTTGGAGATGCTGAGCACATGTCAATCCTTTCAGATGACCCATCCATGTCCGGACCAAGATTTTCATCGGATTCCTATCATGCAAAGAGCAATATTGGCTGAGTATGCCGAGAGGCGCTTACAACAGAAAGTATAAAATAGTCCTAACGGACTTACATCCACTGGAGAATGTTCGTTCGTAGCCGGCAGCTTCATTACAAGCACTGATCCATCTTGATCTGTGAAGTTGATGAATTGTCACTTTTAGGTTTTCTACCCAGTTACCAAAAAAAACATTTGGAACATATGCGCTGTGGCACGCACACGGTTTGCATGTGTCACTTCGAAGACAAACAAAATCTACAATACAAGAAAAACACCAAAACCTACATTCAACCAGTGGGGTACCCTCACAAGGCCCCATGACTCTCTGAGGAGGTACCTCCAGGTACTCCCTCCATGCCAGGGCGCCCTAAATTTATGTTTATTAACAGCTCCTCCGCCGGGGTCAAGACAATTTGAGGGCCAGATCCAGTCTGCTGACTGTCAGCCTTTTCACGATTGGCTTAAAAAAAAGGGCTTATTTAAATTTATACCAATACGATGGTGGGAAAAGCTTACCAGTTTGTATGTTTTTGTACTTCATTTTGCTTGATCCGCTGACCGCTTGGGAGCCACCGGAGTACATATTTGTTTTAGAAGAAAAGGGTTAAGTGGTAGGAACGATAAGAATGCTTAACTGGGATATTAATAGATTTATGGCTCAAATATTAAGGATCTTGCTTTTGACATGTAACTAACGCATTTACGCGGTCAGCGATCCGCTGCCAGGCTTTGGTTCTCCCGGTTGCAGAGGCTTTAGCGTTCCCTTTTCTATCTGATAATGTCCTTCTCCTCGTCATAGCTCTCCAGGAGAACCCGGAGTTCCATTTCATGAGTTGATTGAACTAATGCATAACCCGTGTGGTGGAACCGACAGCTCTGGTTTAGTTGGCACAGGGTCAATCAACCTAGAGTTCAGCGTTAGCTCTTTGTTTGTTAAACCTCAGTTTGTGGAACACCCCACTGCTCTTCAAGAGAAGCATACCAATGGACCTGTGACAGCTATATCTCATAAATCCCCACTATTTTGAGCAACCATTAACCAGATTATCAAACGGTGCAATCACCTATTCATCCTAAGGGCCTGTTTGCACACTTGAGATATTGGAAGGGGGGATGTTCGGACTCCCTCGCCAGAGGTTGCTAACAGGAAACATATATATGTATATCTATATATATAAACACGTGGCACAGTCCGAGATGTTTGCAGAACAAATCGATGAATAAATGAATGTCTCCGCACAGCAATTTCCCCGCCGCTTCCTTTTGGCACCGCAGGGTCGGATCCTGCCCGGCGAGCCAACTGTCCCAGGAGCGCCCTCGTCCCAGATTTCATTTTCCAACTTAATGAATTGATTATCAGGTGCACCCCCCCCCCCCCCCCGCCCCCCATCCTCCCCCAGAAATAACTACCTGCAGCTTCTTGCCCTGGGAACCTTGTGCTGTTGTGCACTGGTCGTCCCATAAACCTTAATGAAAACAAAGTCGTCCCGATTGGGAATTTGGCATCAGGCAACGTGCTTCCGTATGATTAAATGTGATATAAATTGGACCTACCCAAAGTCGTTATATCGAAAAAGCAATTACTTTTGTAAATCCGTTCCGACGGTGTGTGGGATGAGGAGTTCCTCGCAAACCGAGTCAAAAGGAAAGACATGTGGAGCGTGGGTAATTACGCCGACTGATTTCTGCACAACTAGGCCACCTCGAGCTGCGCCGGTCCTGTGCGAGTTGAGCAGAAGTCCGGAGCAAAGGGCACGCCCCGTTCATTAATAACCTATAGCAGCGGGGAGCTGCCAAGTGGATGTCTCAATACGAAATAAAATACTACCCGCATGCCCTTGACCGGGGCGTCCACGCCAGAAGACGAAGTCACTTCCTGGGTGCTACTTTTCTGCTCGTAGAGATGGATTAAAAAACTAGAGGAGAAACTCCCCTCATCTTGTCTCGTTTTATCAGAACGCCTGTTATGTTATCATAACTTATCTGGGTTCATCTTATCTCATGATAACGTATCTTAGTATGTGCTACACGTGAACCTCCTAAGGTGGCGCTATTTGATTGGTTCACTATCTCCGGATATTGGGCAATATCCCATGATTGAGATCTCAAACTCGGGATATTGTTTTCATCGCAGAATGTCCCGCTTTGTTTGCTAATAAAAACCAATGAATCCAGTCAAAATGTGTTATCTTGTTTATTTTTGGGGCGATCACGTGTAGTATGCGTGAAGTACTAAAACAATTATTCACCTCACCTTCGGCTGAGCTTTTTGTACATCTGAGTGTAAGTCGTTGCTTAGTGTTTGCGTCTAATGTGTCTGACCGAGTAAGGAACGGCGGCCGACTCATCATCCCGGCCATAAATCAAACCTGTCGGACACCCCGACTGCTCTGTGATGGACAGCGCCTTCCCCGCACCGCTGTGAATCCAATGGAGTGTGAAACAATTGGTCGAGGAAGCGTGTGTCTATGAAGAGAGCGAGGCCCGGGCGTGCCTGTAGCGATGGATACCCGTGATAACAGTAGGAGTTACCGTGCAGACGACGCAAAGTTGAACCAGAGAAACAGAAAAGGAGTGTGATGTCACTGCGTCTGACAGCAGGTGTCGTAAAAAAAAAAGATGCAAAGCCCCTGATGAGGTATTGATTGGAGGCAAAGGCAATTTTTTAACAACCGCTGCCTTCCGTAAGATAAATGACCTGGTATTTATGTCATTCTCTTCATCCTCGTCATTCTTTCATTGCTTTTGTTTGTAGTTTTTTCCTTCTTAATTGATCTCCTTGCCTCCGTTTGTTCCTCTTCTCATTACTCCTCTTTCTCTGACTTCCTCTACTCAGCCTTCGTCGCAATTTTTCTCTTCTTTCTCGTTTTTTTCTTTCTTCCTTATCTCGCTCCCTCTGCTCCCGTTCCTGTTTTAACTCAGGCTCCCTGCCTCTACCTCTCTCCCTCCCTCTCCCTCCCTCCCTCCCTCCCCCATCCTCTCCCATTCCCTCCCTCCCTCCCTCTCCCTCTCCCATCCTCTCCCATTCTCTCCCTCCCTCTCCCTCTCCCTGCCTCTACCTCTCTCTCTCCCTCCCTCCCTCCCTCCCTCTCCCTCCCTCTCCCTTCCTCTCCCTCTCTCTCCTTCCTCCCTCCCTCTCCTTCCCTCTCTCTCCCTCTCTCTCCCTCCCTCTCCCTCTCTCTCCCTCCCTCCCTCTCCTTCCCTCTCCTTCCCTCTCCGTCCCTCTCTCTCTCCCTCCCTCTCCCTTCTCTCCCTCCCTCTTCCCCCCTCTCTTCCTCCCTCTCCCTCTCTCTCCCTCCCTCTCCCTCCCTCTCCCTCCCTCTCTCCCCCTCCCTCTCCTTCCCTCTCCCTCCCTTTATCTCTCCCTCCCTCTCCCTCCCTCTCTCCCTCCCTCTCTCCCTCCCTCTTCCCCCCTCTCTTCCTCCCTCTCTCTCCCTCTCTCTCCCTCCCTCCCTCCCTCCCTCTCTCTCTCCCTCTTCCCCCCTCTCTTCCTCCCTCTCTCTCCCTCCCTTCTCCCTCCCTCCCTCCCTCCCTCCCTCCCTCCCTCCCTCTCTCTTCCTCCTTCTCTCCCTCCCTCTCTCCCCCTTTATCCAGTAGCTTTTCTCTCTTCACTTTTCTCGATGAACGCGTCTCCTCAGACTCCTCACTTCTTCCCTGGTGTGGGTTCTTTTGTAATTATTAGTTTAACTCTCATCGTCTCTAGTCATATTTGGATTGTCAAAGACTAATTTAGTGAAACCCGTCTGCTGGCAAAATTAGAATCTTTAATATTTCAGCTACTTTTCTGCAGTCATTCAGACTTGGGGGCTTAATGCATTTCTGAGCTATGGCTTCTGAAAAGGTTTCGCACAATAATATGTTGGGCAGTTGCAATTACAGAGAGAGAGAGTGAATGAATTAATTGGTGTGGTATTGGTATTCATGCAGCAATTTCCACTCCAGATAACAGGATACCATTTTTCGAATACCCGTCTAAATATCCCGTGTGGTGACATTTTGTGTGTGCTATACAGCAACAGCAGCCAATATCAGGATTTAACTGGCAACTCTGCCAAACAATTCAAGAATAAGAAAAGCGACATTGGTGGTGATACACGGCTGAAAAGAATCAGCAATACGGTCTTTTTATATCTTTTATAAACAGACTGCTCAGATATCCCTTTTTCGTGTTTGCACAAACAGAGGCCGTGACGATCTGCTCAACAAGCCTGAACGACCGTGCTGCGGATGAAACTGACCAGGCGCTTCGCCAATGTAGCCTGAGGCTGTACACCACAGTAGTGGTTGTAGCACCCGCGGCACCTTCTACCTCATCCACTCTGCCCCCGCTGTGATTGGCTGGCTCGTCGATAGGTCAGCGGTGTAAGAGTGTACAGTGTCGTTATCTCGGACGTGGCACACATGGGGAGCGCAGTGGCGTTTAATCGGTTGGTAAGGACAGTAATCAGGGACCAAGCAGTAACGGCAGCAGGGGTCTGCATGTGGCCCGCAGTGCCGCCCCGCCGGGGCGCTCGGTGGAACGACCAGGATAGCATGTTTTCCCATCAGTAGCGACAGTGCTAATAGGTGTTCTCGCAGCGCTATTACCTCTAGCGTAAGTGTGTGTGTGTGTTCCATAGGTGTGCTGGTATTAGTAGCATGTTGCTTTTCATTACCGTGGCCCTGTTGTTGATGATGGTGCAATCTCTGGTCAATATGACCAGGTTTTTATATATATATATATATATATATATATATATATATATATATATATATATATACAGTATATAGGGTTAGGGTGAACCAGGGATGACCCTGGATCAGATGTGTGAATATAGCCCAGCCTCTTCATCCTAGCTTTCATGTTTTCAGTGGTCATCTATCGTTTCCCTTTACTCTACGCATGAAAGAGCTGGAAAGAATAATGATGTGAATGTATTGTAGGATGGACAGTCTATTCTTCATTGTGTCCATTTGTATTCTAACAATCATTAGGAGTTTCTGTCTGTCTGTGCTACAGTTTTCTCGACATGAATTGACTCCGAGCAACATCACATTTGGAGAGTTTATTGCTAAGGACCCAAGGAATTGTAGTGTTGAGTGCATAATCTGGAGATCTTAGGGAAATATTTATAACTTTTTAGACCCCGGTAATCGGTACCCACAGTGAAGTGTATTGAGAGGGGACCTCTATTAAATCAAACGTCAGGCTTGGTACAGCTCTCTCATTCAACAGATGAAGACAGACAGACTGTAGATGTTACTGTGTTTGCCATTTGGTCTCGCTAAACTCCAACATTTAAAGAATCTGCGATGTAACTTTCCCAATGAACACTTTTGTTCCTACTAGTTAGCCTGGTCCCAAAGTCATTGCTAGCTAACAGCTCGCAATGACGGCAGCTAGTTGACAATCTCACGTTTGCATGTTAAGTTGAATACTGTCTAAGAGGTATGTTTGTATGACAGTTTATCCAGTCGAACACGAGGTTGTTTGCTTTAGCGGTTCTCACGAAGGATGCACACGGTATTACTGGAGGCCAAAGCTTTAATATCAATAATCACTATTTTATTTAGAACCCCTCTCACACTCAAGCATGGCTACATAGACATGAACAACCGACAAATAAATGCACCTCAAACCGCCACAATACATTTGAATATGCAAACATACATACACCCATCTATCCTTACATACAGACTATCGTTAGGGATGTCCGATATTGGCTTTTTTGCTGATATCCGATATGCGATATTGTCCAACTCTAAATTTCCGATTCCGATATCAGCCGATACCGATGTCGATATTTGGGTTATTTTTCCTCAAACCTAATTTAGGTAACATTACATATCTCCTGTTGTGGAATTAACACAACATGCTTAATGTTATTGTGATGCCCACTGGATGCATTCTTGAATGCAACAAGGCTTTCCAAATGTTAACATTGTCTGTGCAAAATAAGAAAAATACTTCAACTTAATTTAAGGGAAAAGTGCCATGTTTTTTTTTGTTTTTTTAATGGTCTCAGACAACAGTTTGGATTACACTCTCCCTGAGATAATCTTGACAATGCCCACCACAAATAGGGCAAACTTGACTTCACAAATGATAAAACATTGTACCTGAACAACTATGTGCAACATAGCAGTATGTTTCTTTAACTAAAACTCAATAACCTTAATTTAATAAATGCACAAATATGAGTCAATTACAATGTGCACTGTACTGCACAATTTTGAAAACATTTATTTGAGCTATAAATAAAAAAAATAAAAAAATAAAAAAATCGGTTTTAAGGCAAAAAAAATCCGATACCGATATTGACAGATATTACATTTTTATGCTAATATCGGGCCGATAATATCGGTGGGCCGATAATATCGGACATCTCTAACTATCGTTATCTCTCAGTTACTTTCCTTCCTTTTACTGCCAGCTGTTTCTCCACCCGTCTGTCTGTCTCTCCTATTTAACTTGAATCCCCGCTGGTAGGGGCTGTGCGTGTGTCTGTGTGTCTGCCTGCATGCTTCCCTGCCTGGGTCTGTCAGCTGGAATATCGCTCCATTATTGATGATCCATCAGTCCCTTCATTAGCTCCCCATCCAGTGTAGCGCTGTATGTTCGGCTCTGGTTCCCCTCCACACAATAGGGGCGCATGGGGGAGATCAGACAGCACGGGCCTGTCTTTGACGCCTCCTGATAGCTGCGGGAGTCTTTAATAGGTGGCGGTCAGTGGGATGGTGGGGGGGGGGGGGGGGTAATGCGGTGGGGGGGGGGGGGATGTTGACTGACAGACTGACAGTGGTAATAACAGTCAGAGTGAGACAGAACGGTTTTCTTTTCTCCCCCTCATGCATATGCAACAGGCAGACAGGTTTGAGTTTAACTCGAATTGTTCTGCGTCTGTTTTCATTTTGAGAGTTGTTTGAGGTGCTTCTATAATGATGTAAGACCGAAAACTTTGCGGCGACCGTGTTTGTAGTTCCCCAGCTGTTTTATGGAGATTAACACAGCCATGTTAGCAGGTTTAGATTTATACTTTGAAATGTTTGTCGTGCTTCAAAAAGAAATGACATCGTGACATGCGTCATTGAGAACGATGACAATCACAATTTATCTTTTATCAGACACTATAATCAATACATCTTTTTTGATTCCATTTGATATGATTGAAACTCAGTGGTATTGTTTTGTTTTGACCATAAAGAACCATTATCATCACTCATGAACTCGACCGATGTAATCAATCCTCAGGGCTGGACAATATATTTTTATACTTAACTCACACCTTGGTTGCCTCGCTTTCCCCTCATCTCCATCTGGCTTATCTTGCTTTATCCTGTGGTTTCCTTTCCTCCTCTCCCTTCCTTTCCTTTCCTCCTCCCCCTCCCCTTTTCTCTTCCGCCCTTTGTTTCTCCCTCCCTTTCTCTCCCTTTTTCCCCTTTTCTCTCTCCATCCCTTTCTTTCTCTTGCTCCCGTTCTCTCTCTCCCCATCTCTGACCTCTCTCCCTTTTATTATCTTCCCCTCTCTCTCCCTTTCCCTCTCTCTCTCCCTCTCGCTCTCTCTCCCACTCTCTCTCTCCCTTTCTTCTCTTGCACGCTTTTTCTCTCTCTCTCTCTCTCTCTCTCTCTCTCTCTCTCTCTCTCTCTCTCTCTCTCTCTCTCTCTCTCTCTCTCTCTCTCTCTCTCTCTCTTTCATCCTCTCTCTCTCTCTCTCTCTCTCTCTTGCTCTCTCCTTTTCTTTCCCTCTCGCCCTTTCTCTCTATCTCCCTATCTTTCTCTCGCTCCCCCCCTCTCTCTTTCTATTATTTCCACAATATCTCTTAGCTGCGTGTGTGTGTGTGTGTGTGTGTGTGTGTGTTCTCCCTGCGGTCCAGTATTAATGAGTGAAGGTCAGGGTGTCAGCTCTCTCTGCATTGTTGTGTCAGCGGAGACCTGTGCTACAGACGCTGCTGTTAGTCTTGGCCTTTAGCTGCTGCTCTTCAAAACACCAGACGCGCCGTGGCTCAGCATTCCGACGAGGCCGCAGACCGGGCGCGCGCGTTGGCGTCGGACATCCACACCCCTAGGAAGTAGGGAGTGGGAAGAGGCGCCACGGTGTAACGGCACGACGGTATTAATACCGTCGTTAAAGTTTGAAGGTAGATGACAAGGGAGAGTGTGTTTTGGACTGTTTATCTGTAGGGTCGTGCGTTGGGTTTACTTGTAAGAGTAATTAGACGTGTGGAAATATACCGCAGGGGCCCAGTGTGTCCATCTCAATGACAAGAGGTCTGCAGATAGGATGACTTTGTTCAACCTATCAACATTCCTCCGGAGGCAGTTTTTTTGCATTTGTGTGTGCGTGTGTGGGGCGTGTGGGGGCGTGTGTGTGTTTTCTCTGCGGGGGAGTCGCGGGTAGCCTCCTTTCCATTCGGTCCATCTGGTGTTCAAGGTAGCCGTGCAAGTCAGCACTTTTTTCCTTATGCGCACACACACACGCGCACACACACACACACACACACACACACACACACACACACACACACACACACACACACACACACACACACACACACACACACACACACACACACAAACACCCACACACACGGACACACCTCATGTACGCTTCATTATTCTGTGTCTACATCCTTTAAAAAAATTCCATTAAAAACAGCATTTTTTCTGACAGGATGGTCTCCACTGCACCCCCAAACCCGGTCACCAGACACACACACACACACACACACACACACACACACACACACACACACACACACACACACACACACACACACACACACACACACACACACACAAAATGACGCACACACACACACACACACCTGAGGACAAGCGGGCCTGTCAAATGCAAGTGTGTCAGCTGCCACATGTTCAGCAATCAAATGCCTCATGGACAGGAAATGACACGCAATTTGTCAAGGCAGAGCTGATACCGAGCGTACCGAGCGTACCGGCTGTCCAAACACCGGCCCGGGCGGCCCACGTTAAGCCCAATCAGCTGCAGGGCCCCGGTGTTGCACTGTGAGCCTTACACGTTTCAGAGCAGAGCGCTGCGGGGAACACGAGCTCCTTCTGCCTCTGCCTTGTGTCTGATCCCCAACCTCGCTGATCCTCGCCGTTGTTCCCCCAACCCGGAATGTATCCGCTGTTATCGTCTCTGCTGTTCTCTCATTCTCTCATAAACCCCCCCCCTTCCCCCCGATCTTCGTTAGTGTGTATTGATCCTCCACCCGAATGATCATCTCTCGGGATCGCCGGGCATCTCGTATCATCTCTTATCATCTCTGATCATCTATGATCATCTGTTATCATCTCTGATCATCTCCCAAGATCGCCGGGCATCTCTTATCCTCTCTGATCATCTCTGATCATCTTTGATCATACGGGAGCGGGTCTGTTTCACCACCGGATTGATCTTCTCCCAATTATCTCTGAGGACCTCTGAGGATCTCCGTTCATCTCTGATACTCATCGTCCTCACTCACTCTGTCGACCCTCTGACAGACTCCTACAGTCCTATAAAGTCTCTGTCCCCGCTCCCAACCAGCACCAAGAGATATAATCCATCCATTACAAAACACCAGGTGTATGGTTACAGGGTGTATGCTGTAAATACAATAGTGTA
>NC_044055.1:2829341-2846841 GCF_902167405.1 Gadus morhua
GCTGTCTCAGAGCCGGCATATTGAGGGAATGCAGGGGGGTAAACATTCATTTTAATATAGCCGCACGAAAGACACTATCAAATCAAATGTGCTCCCAGCTCACAAGCCCATGTGCGTCTGTCTTTATCTCCGGAGGCGGCCTGAGCCAACCAGCCCTGGCCCCGCGCACTCACTCGTTCCTACTGCATCCTACCCCTTCTGTGGACCCACTTCCACGCCTGCCCCCCCCCCCTCCAAACCCCCGTAGAACGGAGAGCTTTAGCGCTGCTAGAAACGTCCGTCCGTGGTCGTCTCGCCGCGATCATCTGAGGTCCTCTCCCCGGGTTCACCTGCGGTCCTCTCCCCGGGTTCACCTGCGGTCCTCTCCCCGGGTTCACCTGCGGTCCGCTCCCCGGGTTCACCTGCGGTCCGCTCGCTGGCCAATTAGAAGCCTCACAGCCACTCAAGGGTTGCCCTATTTTCCTTTTTTAAACAGCGCTTGGGAAGAGCACCATGAGCTCCCGTCCTTCCCATGACTCTCGTCCCGTGGTTTCAGTCGCTCTGCTCCTCGTCCTCCGTCCCCTCACCTCCGTTCAGCTGGCTTTTTGTTTTGCCTTTTCCTGCTTTCAAAGAGAGCCTCGACCCTTTGCTCTTCAATGAAATGCAAAGAAGGTGTTTATTTTCCTCTTATTTACTCACTCATCTCTTCATTATTTTCTCGTTCTCTCCATCTCAGTCTGTCTCTCTCTCGCTCTCCCTCTCTCTTATTTTCTCTCTCAAAGGGCTTTGTTGAAGGGGAAATATTAGATTTATATTGCCAAAGCACAAAAAGATAAATAGGATACAGAAAGACCATACAAAATAAGAATGATATATATATATATATATATATGCATACAGTATATATCTATGGATATATATCATCATTATCTATGATTTATTATATATATATATAATAAATCATAAATAATGAAAGGCTGGGGATAGGTGTGAGTAAAGCAAACTTTCTCCTGGAAGGAGGTCATAGAATGACTTATCTTTACCCATTTCAGTAAACATTAATAAAAAAAATAACATACCGGGTATATAGGGCTATTCGTTATCGCTCTCTCAACCTATTTCTCTCTCTCTCTCTCTAGCTCTCGTCTCTCACTATCCTTTTATCACTTTATTACTAGCTCTCTCTCTTTCCCCCACGTCTCTCGCTCTCTTTTTATCACTCTATTACTAGCTCTCTCTCTCTCTCTCTCTCTCTCTCTCTCTCTCTCTCTCTCTCTCTCTCTCTCGGTCTCGGGCGCCCACCGTGTTGGCGGGCTGGCCTTGTAGACGGCGGGTCATATTTCTAAGGGCAGTGCGGCTGATCCAGCGCGACCGCGGCCCTCTCGCCTCCCTTCATGGACGTCCAGAGTCCAGAGTCATTTGTAGGACTTAACGGCGGGCCGGTCACCCCGTCTCAGGAGAACGCTCTGGCAGGGGGATTGCATAACACTTAAGACGCGGCTTCCCCCCTCAGCGCGGAGGGGGGACGTCGGAGGGAAACACAGGGGCCGTTTTGGGACCGCCAGAAAGGAGACGGAGAACGAGACGCTGGAGCCACATGAGAGGAGAGGGGACACTGCTGTGTTTCTCTCGCAGAGGCATCTGGGGATTGAGATGACATGTGTGCGTGCGCACACACACTCGCACAATCTCACGCACAGTCTCACGCACAGTCTCACGCACGCACGCACGCACGCACGCACGCACACACACACACACACACATACATACACACACACACACACACACACACACACACACACACACACACACAGACACACACACACACACACACACACACACACACACACACACACACACACACACACACACACACACACACACACACAGCTCAGGGCCCACACCCAGCGATGATTAAAGACACGAAAAGAGAGAAACATGATTATGGAAAAACACATATTTGCATACAACAATTGCGCAAAACCTAAAAAAAAACACCTTTGAGGAGAATTTCCCCAAACTAGTTTGGGCTGCACAGGGTTCTTGACTGTTTTGTTATGGGGGACGGGATTCTAAGGCCCAATCCCATTTCTTCCCCTTCCCCTTCCCCTTACCCCTTCCCCCTTCAAAACAAGGGGGCGGGGTAAGGGGAAGGGGTAAGGGGTAGAAATGGGATTGGGCCTAAAACAAGCCTCCCAGTCGAATGCCTCGGCGCGCTGTCGCCCGGACAGCCTTGTCCATCACGTATGACAGCTGCGGTGCACCTGCCTCGGCAGAGCTGCCGGGGTGACGCTGACGTGTTCAAGAGGAGAGACGGCCGCAGTCTCAACAGCACAGCCCAACATTAACATCCAGGAGTGTACGTTTCCCCCTCACCCCCAATCCCGTGCCCACAACCCACGGAGACATCCTCGCTGTGTTGACACAAAGACAGATGGTGTTAAATGGGATAATAATCAACGGACATTATGGAAAGCCGTTACACACGCACACACACACACACACATACACTCGCGCAAACATACTCACACGCTCGGACGCAGGCTTCCGCAAGCACAAACACACACATACACACACACACACACACACACACGACAACTGGGCTGTCAAATATGTGTTTAATTAACACAAGCGACTGTCCAGAAATGTTGCGTTTCGTGTGAAATCCAACAAACAACAGATTGTACGGCGCTGGCTGTAGACCGATGCAAATGGGGCCACAACACACAAGGCTCTTACATATTTTTCTTTCCGCTGAAACACTCCCATCTGGCTCTTTCTGATCCACCTCCGCACTGCGCTGTTCATGATTAACCAAGTGTGTGTACACATAAATGCATAATGCATTGAAATGTGACACGCGTTGGTTGTGTGGAAAGGTGTGGTTTTTTTTTTTGGTGTAAAAAAAAGTCTTCTGGAGAAGTATCAGTATGGTGGAGGAAGAACGCTGTGGTTGTGGTGGGGGCTGTTACTTTGAAATCAGCTGTGGGCCCTCTGCTCCCTAATATGGTCACGCATATAACAATATACAAACAGTGTGATCGATAGCCTTCTGCTTTCCTCCAGGTTGAAACTATTGATATGTTTGCCTCCATTTTCCTTTTTTTTAACAAACCCTAAAAAATGCATGAGGCTCCAGTATGAAACAACTTAAAGGTGTTGTGTCTAGCATTTTGGGGGCTTAGCAGAAATGTAATAAACGTTCTTGAGTATTTTTTAATTAAAGTCTAAAAGAGAGGCGTTTTTAATCTCTAATCATAATCGCTACTTTATCGTCGCTGGAAATGGAGGGGTGAGGGGATGAGGGGGGAGTGAGGGGGGGGGGGGTATTCAGTGACCAATAGAGGCTACTCAACCCTACACACTGCACCTTTAAGAGAAGGCTGCTCGTCAAGAAATAAAGCCACACCATGGACAGCAAAACAAATACGTCAAACCCATCTGTTCGGGTGACGATAAACCACACGGTATCTCTCTAGGTTATATTGAGTGAGTTTTCCTCCCTTCCCAGTCGTTCCCAGGTAACACCAACGCTGACAGCGTGGTGCAGCACGCTCTGCAGCAGCCCGTCCTGGCTCGCTACCTGCGCCTGGTCCCGCTGGAGTGGAACCCCAGCGGGCGCATCGGGCTCCGGCTGGAGACGTACGGATGTCCATACGGTGAGCTGGCTCCCCCTTCCTATCTCCCACCGGCATTCACCGTCCATGACTCACACTGCAACGCGCCCTATCTCTCTCTCTCTCTCTCTCTCTCTCTCTCTCTCTCTCTCTCTCTCTCTCTCTCTCTCTCTCTCTCTCTCTCTCTCTCTCTCTCTCTCTCTCTCTCTCTCTCTCTCTCTCTCTCTCTCTCTCTCTCTCTCTCTCTGTGTCTCTCTCTCTCTCTCTCTCGCTCTCTCTCTCTCTCTCTCTCTCTCTCTCTCTCTGTGTCTCTCTCTCTCTCTCTCTCGCTCTCTCTCTCTCTCTCTCTCTCTCTCTCTCTCTCTCTCTCTCTCTCTCTCTCTCTCTCTCTCTCTCTCTCTCTCTCTGTGTCTCTCTCTCTCTCTCTCTCTCTCTCTCTCTCTCTCTCGCTCTCTCTCTCTCTGTGTCTCTCTCTCTCTTTCACTGCCTCCCTTACTCTCTCTCTTACTCTCTCTCTCTCTCTCTCTCTCTCTCTCTCTCTCTCTCTCTCTCTCTCTCTCTCTCTCTCTCTCTCTCTCTCTCTCTCTCTCTCTCTCTCTCTCTCTGTGTGTTAAGAGCCAGACTTAAAATGTGATTTAAAAGCAAACCCTAAACAGACAAACACGCACGCACGCACACACACACACACGCGCGCGCACACACACACACACACACACACACACACACACACACACACACACACACACACACACACACATGGTCACACTCAAATGCACACGTTATAATATTAGTGTGTAACAGACTCACTTACTTACCTTGTTGGACCTTTTTCTTTCTGCACCATTCTTTAACACACACTGTGTAGTGTGAAATAATTTGGCCTTCATTCATTCAGTTTTCTTTTAGGAACAAAAATACCAACACAGAGTGATCACACACGCTCACTTTTTCATGCACAGGAACATGTGCTTACAGCACAGAAAACGTTTAGCACCGCCTACGCTATTCCCACCAGTCTCTTTCTCTGTCTTCTGTTTTCAAAGCGCTAAGTAACACTTCAATCGTTTTTTTCTCAAATCAACTGTCACACAAGAAAACAAACAACAACTGCTTTTAATTCACAATCTCACAGCACCTTTTCCAACATTGATAATACAAAACAAATAAAACAAGATATTATGAAATAGAAAATGTTCAAAGCACTCTGTGTGGGACTCTCTACTGCTGTTTGGCTGTTGATTAAGTGTGGTTTGCTGTGTGTGAGTGCACACAGGTTTTAAGTTACAGACAACAGGAACAGAAAAAGTAAACAAACCATGACATTTCCCAGAAGGATGTACCTGCTACATACCTACCAAGTATCTTGTGCAGAATGGATCTGAACATGCATCTCAAAGTCAGCTTATAAACTCAGGATCGTAGTGTTGGGTTCTGATGCCCCAGCCCCTCTCCTCGCTGTTTTGTGTAGTTTGTGCTTCCTCTGAATCCGACACTCCATAGCTCCACTCAGCTGCAATGGGAGCTGGCGGTAATTGGTCGCTGCCTTGGCCACGTGGGCGCGTGGTAATGGGTCACACGCTTCTCCACCTTGCCAGGAGGGAGAATAGACTCCGCCCATTACGGCGGCTTGAAGGAACAGAAGGAAATCGATGCAATCAGGCAATTAGTGGAGATTGAAATGGATTTGGTGGAACATCATTTTCTGAGGCTTAATGCACACCTGGAAAACCCCATAATTAGGTGTAAATGAGGGATTTTCTGTTGGCAATCACTTTAAATAGATGCAATAGATTTCACCACTCAGACCTGTTCATGTCAGGATTAGCTTGGAGGTGTAGCTCAGCAGAGAGGCCTCTCCTAGCAACATGATTTTCAAAAATGCTGTTTTTATCTTCGGTTATCCACCATCTGGTTGCTATGGTAATGGTCATACAACTAAATGGATGGAACTCCAACTCTCATACTATATATATATATATATATATATCACTGTATTTTCCCAACAACGACAGTTACGGAATGAAAGCCTTCAGTCCACTCCTCATCATGGTTTAGTGATGGTTCTTTTTTCTCTGTAAACCAATTTGGTTTCGGGCGCAGAAGATTAGAGAATCCAAGTTTTGACAAAAGTGATGGCTGCGGAGACAAAAATTACACATAAACAAAAACACAAAACAACATGTCAAAAACAAATGGTAAAAGTTCAAGGTATATTCCCCAGAGCCAAATCAACATAGTTATTATAACAGATTGTTTATTCACTTGAACCGTCTCAGTTATTCATCTTTGGTTATCCTGGAGCTACTTAAATCTCTAATACTGATAATTGCCAGACTTTTAAAACATCTGTTTTACACATTTTCTTACGTTAATTAAAAAATGTACAGATTGTACAATTATTAATAAGGTTAAGCAGCTCGGAACATGGAGGGCAGGACAGATTTTGGGTCAGTGATGTTAGGAAACTATTAACTAGGTGCGTGTGTGTGTGTGTGTGTGTGTGTGTGTGTGTGTGTGTGTGTGTGTGTGTGTGTGTGTGTGTGTGTGTGTGTGTGTGTGTGTGTGTGTGTGTGTGTGTTTTGAGCAAGCTTTGACTGGCTCATTAAAGCCCATTCAATTCAAAGAATGTCTGTTTTGGCAGGACAGGAAATTGGGCCGGGAATGAGCTCAACGGCTCTTCTGAACACGAGGGACTTTAGGCACTGATGGGCTGCTGGGACTACCAAACACAAGCCTCTGTTGATTCTGTAGCCGTGGATGAAAAACAAAATGTTGGCCAGGTATTCTAATGGGAGAAGGTTTGATCTGTGTCAAAGTCTGACTCGACGGAGGGCTTGGAGGTCGTGTGTGCAGCCATTTGGGGGATTTTTAGTTTGAGGTGGAGAAGCACAGGAGCATGATTAAACCATGAATACTATTTCGGTCTCAAAGAGGGTTAACGCTGCCTAACCATTTATCAGCGGTGACGTTGCCTTCTCTATCACGTTTAGTTAAGAATATATTAGGGAGAGATAAGAGATTAGCACGAAAAACCCAGACTAGGACGAGACTCGCTTAAATTATTAAATGGGTTGAGCAGATGCAGACGGCTGCTAACAGCTTAATGAAGAGCTCATACCGCTAACACAGAACTGCGTGTCTCTTCCTCGGGGTCGCTCTGACCTCTGGGGAAGCACACGCTACAGCCATTGTGTGTATTTTCCATGTTGTCTGTGAATATCTTATAATTATAAGTGTTGTGGAAACAGCCTGGAGATTTTCAATGAGGCAATTAGTCAAGGGCAGTCCCCTACATTTCTTGATGAGCAGAATCAGAGACATTGGAAAAGTACGCGCGGAATGAATTATTGTTTGCCAGACAATTTGTATGCCAGAGTCACCAGCAGTGTGAGCATACAGCTTAGTGTAAAGTCACCTTTTCACAGTTGAGTAAAAGTTTGGTTGTGATTTAAAGCTGCAGCGGCTAAGATTCCAGAGCATAGAGAGAGACATACGAGAGAAAAATGCCCCTTTTCTGCTATCTCTCTCCCTTGTGTGGTGGTAAGTGTCCCCGGCATTGAGAAGTGTTGCATCTACGCAAGCAAGATGGATTCCCTGGACCAATCAGGGAAGAGACATGCTCTTCCCAGAGTGTTCAGAAACGAGTCGGGAGCAGTCTCAAAAAGACCATCGGAACGCTCTCATGCAGAGGCAGGCGCTGTCAACTTGAAACAGATATTCTCCCGTCATTTCACTCTCTATTAGCTGACGGATGGATACGGCATGTCTGACACATCGCACTCAAATTACAGCCATGAATCTTAAGTACAGCACCTTTAGATAGGCACGTTCACTATTTAAATCAGGGGTTCACGTCCTTTCTGGGGCAGAGGCACACCGCGGTCTCTGGCAGGAATGAAAGGCACACCCACTGAAAGGGCATGCTTATGATAAATGTCACACACATTACTACCAGGATATAATTAGGATATTATCCTTTCCCCAATATTTCACCCCCTAGAAAAATACAGCTGTATCCAAAATGCATTAAAACGGAAAAAAACTATTTACAGTGGAATATTTAATCCATATTAGGAATCATAAATAACACTAATTAGAGTCGGATTATGTAATGAATCAACGCTAAATGTGGCGGCGCACCTGTTCCCGCCTCGGGGCGCACCGCTGGCAGGGAACCCCACCAGGTGGAGGTCGTTAAGCAGCCGACGTCGGTGAACCCCACCAGGTTGAGGTCGTTAACCAGCCCCCGTCGGTGAACCCCACCAGGTTGAGCTCGTTAAGCAGCCCCCCATCAGTGAACCCCACCAGGTTGAGCTCGTTAAGCAGCCCCCATCAGTTAACCCCACCAGGTTGAGCTCGTTAAGCAGCCCCCCATCAGTTAACCCCACCAGGTTGAGCTCGTTAAGCAGCCCCCCATCAGTTAACCCCACCAGGTTGAGCTCGTTAAGCAGCCCCCCATCAGTTAACCCCACCAGGTTGAGCTCGTTAAGCAGCCCCCCATCAGTGAACCCCACCAGGTTGAGCTCGTTAAGCAGCCCCCCATCAGTGAACCCCACCAGGTTGAGCTCGTTAACCGGCCCCCCATCAGTTAACCCCACCAGGTTGAGCTCGTTAACCGGCCCCCCATCAGTTAACCCCACCAGGTTGAGCTCGTTAACCGGCCCCCCATCAGTTAACCCCACCAGGTCGAGCTCCTTAACCAGCCCCCGTCGTGTCCTTCCAGGGTCCGACGTGGTGGGCTTCGACGGCGCCAGCGGCCTCTCGTACCGCCCGGCCCCCGGGCTGACGCCGAGGGCCCAGGACTGCGTCTCCCTGAAGTTCAAGACCCTGCGGAGCTCCGGGACGCTGCTGCAGGCCCTTGGCGCCGACCACAGCCTGACGCTGGAGCTGCAGCGGGGCCAGCTGCGGCTGCTGCTCCGCCGAGGTACGCACGCCCCGCGCACGTTTGAGTGTGGATGGCTCGCGGCTACGGGCCGCAGCCTACTGTATTGTTAGCATTGTTTTTATTAAAATTTGTTGTGGTTCTTATTATTTATTAAAATGTATTTTTAGTCAATTAACTCGAAAAAGAGTGGGCTCTTGGCAAGTTGTGTTCTGTTTGGGTTTATTTTGATGATCATTTATTCATTTATTTATTTGGCTTCGGTATCATGCATAATTAGCCTGCAGTTTTTTAATTCATTTTGAAGTAGTTTGTGGTGTTTATCACGTTTTTGTCCCAAATATGGGATTGTACGCTTAAAGTTTGTTGACAGGGTACATGTCGCGGTAAAGGGCTGTTGGTTTTTGCATTTGTGATTATTAAGACTTTTCTGAAGGCGGTATTATGTGCAAAAACCTTTCTACCAACCCTCGTTCGATTCCAGCCAGCAGCCTTTCCTTGCACGACTCTTCCTCTCTCTCTCTCAACACACCTTCCAGCCCAGCTTTACTGTCCTGAGCGTACACCGAAAATAATTCCCACAGCTACAAATCTACTGCTGTTCCTCTACATTTTGCAAATTGTTAACATCTGAAAAGACATAGTAATCTATTTAAGGTCTCTCCATTCATGTTAACTTAATTTAATAGATACAAAACATGTACGATACCTCACAGATTACCTACGTCTGTAATAGTCTCGCCTTACAATACAGTGTGCACCCCGTTATTTGGTGTCCCTGTTCTAGACAACAGTGCCATACGCGTGTACTGCACACAGGGTATAGATCAGCCTGTAGATCTCAGAATGAACCAACTATAACTCAACAAGCCAACAATCGGAGCACAGGAACACTAGCTTGTGGGGTTAGGTCTCGGTTGGCCCATCGCTGAGCTGAGTGACAGCTAGGATTGAGCTCCTGGGCATGTTGTGTTGGTGCCTGCCGATTCCACCTCGGCCCATGTGGGTTCCCTTGGGGGGGGGGGGGGGGGGGGGGGGGTTTGGGGACGCACACGGATGGATGAAAAAGCGAAGGACACTTCTCTCCCCATGCATATCAACGTGGTGCAGCCCTATCCTTATTAAAACATGATTTGTTTTCGGGACACAGATAATCATGTCTTCGTAGTGCTGTGTAGTCATTATGCGCAGGATACAAAAACCGTCGTACACACACAGAATGTCACAGCGCCTGAAATCCCTCTGAAGCTCAACACACAGGATGAGACGGGATGAAGGAACATTGTCCCTCGGATTTAGAAATAAACGGCTGCTATCTCCTCATTTTAGATTGAGTTCCTCCTGATTGCCTATCGCGTATACTTAGGGTTATTTATTTTAAGAACCTGCATGAAGAACCAGAAATAGGCGATAATTCACACCCTCCGGCTCAGATCCTCTCTGGATTTTTCCGAGGAGGCGCTAGCAGCAGCCGGCGGTAACTAAAGGAGTTAATCCTCTAGCGCGGCCAGACGAGTGCCTGGCGGCGGCTGTGTCTCTGTCCACTTCCAGCGCTGATGGATGGGGCAGTCAGCCCAACATGTGTTAGGGCTGGACTCGGAGCGGCACCGTGGAGCGGGCCGGGCCACGCATGATGCATGGCCCGCACAGCAGAGCTCAGCCGAGCTCAGCACGAACGCCTCCGCCTCTGTGTGTGTGTGTGTGTGTGTGTGTGTGTGTGTGTGTGTGTGTGTGTGTGTGTGTGTGTGTGTGTGTGTGTGTGTGTGTGTGTGTGTGTGTGTGTGTGTGTGTGTGTGTGTGTGTGTGTTTCATATCTGACTGTGCGAGTGTACTATCTGAAGGGAGTTTATGGGTGGGTGTGTGCGGTGTATGAGCGCATGCCTGCGTGCATGTGTGCATGCATACGTGTGTACGTGTTTGTGTGTGCGTGTGTGTGTGTGCGTGGTCGTGTGTGTGTGTTTGATACAATCTGTGTGAATGTACTATCTGAAAGGAGTTTATGGGTGCGTGTGTGTGTGTGTATGTGTATGCGTGTGCATGCGTGCGTGCAAGTGTGTATATGTGTGTATGTGTTTGTGTGTGGGTGTGTGTGTGTGTGTGTTGTCATGTGCGTGCATGTGTGTATGATACAACAGTATGTATCTGTTTGAGTATGCTATCTTAAGGGACTTTATGGGTGTGTGTCTGTGTGTGTGTGTGTATGTGTGTTTATGTGTGCATGCGTTCGTGCATATGTGCATACGTGTGTATGTGTGTGTGCGTGCATGTGTGTGCGTGTGTGTGTGTTTGTGTGTGTGTGTTCGTGTGCGTCTGTGTGTATGATACAATGTTTGTATCTGTGTGAGTATGCTATCTTAAGGGAGTTTATGGGTGTGTGTGTGTGTGTGTGTGTGTGTGTGTGTGTGTGTGTGTGTGTGTGTGTGTGTGTGTGTGTGTGTGTGTGCGCGTGTGTGCGTGCATGTGCACATACGTGTGTATGTGTCTGTGTGTGCATGTGTGTGTGTATGTGTCAGTCTGTGGTACAAATGTAGTTTAGGAGTGTGTGTGTGTTAGTGGGTGTGGGTGTTTCTTCATGCCTGGTTGTGTGTTGGGGTGCACGTGTTTGATAGGACACAGACAGTAGGGCATGTCTGTCTTTGTGTGTGTGTGTGTGTGTGTGTTTGTGTTTTTGTGTGTGTTTATGTTTATGTGTGTGTGTGAGATTTAAATGTGTATATGTGTGAGCATACTATCTTAAGGGAGCTAATGAGCGTGTGTGTGTGTGTGTGTGTGTGTGTGTGTGTATATGTGTGTGTGTGCCTGCGTGCGTGTGCGTGCGTGTTGTGCGGTTGTGTGTGTAATTGGGGTTAAACCGCCGCTGCTGCCTGCCTGTACCGGTGCCTTATGGTTAACCTCCCGTCAGACGTCCCATCTGGAGGCTCGCCATCTGCCGTCCCACAAGTACCTCATCAAGGTAACCTCCTCCCTGAGAGGGAACCTGCCTCCTTCAAGGAGCTCTCTCCATAATGAGACCCTCCTCTCCTCACTCATGTTCACGTCTTCGGGAACGTTTTCCCTCCGAGGGGCAGATGCATATCTCCGCCTTCAAAACACACCGTTTT
The DNA here is from genome assembly GCF_902167405.1 of Gadus morhua. NCBI lineage: Eukaryota > Metazoa > Chordata > Actinopteri > Gadiformes > Gadidae > Gadus > Gadus morhua. The sequence continues at coordinate 2,840,921 of NC_044055.1, forward strand.
CCCTCGAAGAAGGAATGAGCGGATCCCTGAGCAGAATCCCCGGTCGGTATCAGTTGTATAACCCGGACACGGTGTACCGGCTACCAGGTGTTGTTTTTCGTGATGAGGTCCCACTCCATCACGCATTCTCGTCCGATCTTAACAATTTACAATTTAGATTTGCGCTTTTTTTCAAGGTAATGTACTGGAATCAAATCCGTGGAAAAGAATGGTGGATTTCCTCACCTGGTCATTATGCACCATATGCAACATAGCAACCTGCACCAAGACCACCCCTTTGCCAACAGCGCTTGCCGTTTCTATGTCATTTCATGTAATCGGGGTCGGAAAAAGGAATAATCACCGGTTTCCCTTCATCCCGACGTGAATCCACTCTGAGCCTTTGACTAAGAGCAGAGAAATCAACACATTCCACAGCATTAGAGCATCACATCATCACCACAGCATCACCGCAGCATCACCGCATCACGCAGCTCCAGCGTGGCCATAATCACATCTCGTCGTTGGATAGGATGGACAGAAAGAGCGCTCCTTTAATTAAACCCTTTCCCAGCGAAAAGACATTTTCCCTTTGAGAAAGACTTGGTTCCCGCTGTTCAACATTAAAGAGGCTGTGTCATCTAAAAGAGATGAAGCCTTATTAGCCTTTTCCCTTTTTCCGCCAGAGCCGGGAAACTGGGAGTGTTTTTCCACCCATATTGACGCGACATTTGAACACCCTTTGTTTAATACAAACGTCTCCCTCCTCTGTTTGCTTTATTTTTACCCCGTGTCTTTACTTCCCGCCACGCGTTGATCTCTCTTTACATTTCCTAGTCACGTGAGTAGTCCATGAATTGCCCGTCTTCAGTGATGTGCCATCAGGCACATCACCTTGGTTTCATAGTCTCTTTAACCACATTCTGGTGTGTGTTAACGTGCATTAGGCCGGGATCAAGTCCGAACCGGCTCAATGCATAACCGCTGCTCTCGTCCGTACCAGTCCGTTTCCTGTCCATCCAACACTGAAACGATCCGGTGTGTGGATCCCGTCACAATCACACAGCACCATCTCCCAGACTATCCTCCCAACGTTTTGCCCTTCTGCACAGGCAACCCACGCCTGACGTCCGTCCAGACATAATCCGCTCTGACCACACACTTTGAGCTGCCCGACGCAATCTCGGCCCACCAGCGCTGACCAGAGGCAGCCCCCCCCCCGCAGCAATCTCTAGTCTTTATGTGGTCGGGGTCCGAGCTGTGATACATGCAACCCTGTCGCTCAGCCGTCAGCCGGGCAGAAGGCTTCAGTGTGTATCGGGGGCTCTGCCGTCGGTAGGTTCTTTGAACCCCCCAGGGGTTCAAAGAGGGGGGGGGCGGGATAAAAAAAGCCTTTTTTAACGGCCTGCAGCCTCTCGGTGTGACCGGGTTGTGCCTGTAAGCCCTCTGCCTCCGTAGGTTTATTCCTGTCTGGCAGGCTGTGGGTTGAAGATATGCCCAGGGAATGGACGCCGGAGCAGGTGGGGAAGTGAAGACAGAGGGAAGAGAGAAGTGTGTTAGTGGTGCACCATCTCTTGTGGCTTCACTGTTGTTTGTTGTTTGTCGTTTTATGTCTTGATAACCGCCCTCGCTCGGACTGAAACAATGATTTGACCACAAACCACTTTGAGCTCTCCTCTTTTATTTTTAATGTGTTTTTGTTTTTCTTGTCTCTTTTGCTTCCGCTCTCTCTCTCTCTGTCTCTCTCTGGTGTCTCACGCTCTCTCTCTGTCTGTATCTCTCTCTCTCTCTCTCTTTCACTCTCTCTCTCTCTCTCTCTCTCTCTCTCTCTCTCTCTCTCTCTCTCTCTCTCTCTCTCGTGAGCTCTTCGGCACTCTCTCTCTCTCTCTCTCTCTCTGTCTCTCTCTGGTGCCTCACGCTCTCTCTCTGTCTGTATCTCTCTCTCTCTCTCTCGTGAGCTCTTCGTCACTCTCTCTCTCTCTCTCTCTCTCTCTCTCTCTCTCTCTCTCTCTCTCTCTCTTCCCTTCGTCTGTGTTTTATCAATACACGCCAGTATGTTTAGCACATCAAACAGCAAACCTCGTTCACGGTCTTCATCTGTCCAGGTTGGAATAAATTAATGGAGCGAATCATTACAGCACATAAGACGAAATGACTTGCCTCATATCAAACATTCCAAATTCCTCTAAAATGCTCCCCAAGGATGTTCCCTTCCATTTACCTTTAAGCTGTTCCCCATCAGTCACGCCTCCAGTGGAACCATCCTTTCTCCGTCAGCATCCGTCGTCTGCACCCCGTCCTCCCCGTCTTCCTACTGGATGAGTTTGTGCTTGGTAGTTTGCCCTTTGATTTCCCCCAACGCCCTTCACTTATTTTACAAGGGCTCCTGATTCTACATGCTTAAGATCCTCCTCCTCCTCTCAACCCGAGTCTTAAGCTACGGGAAGGGATTTAAACGAGGCGGTGATTTAAGACTCCCAGGAACACATCCATCATAAGCGGGGTCCCGTTATCTTAAGAATCCGGCCGTTCTTCAGTCTTGTAACGCTGGTCTGAACATGCGGGTGTTCAAGCGTTCTAGTGTGGACTCATTAATGAGGTGAGCGGGGTGACCTCGATGAACTGCTCCCCGCACTGGGATCCCTTAAATATTCATCGGCAAGAAACCCCCGCTGTTCTGCAGGTTTTTTATCACGACATCAGTGGTGGTCCTGGCACAGAAGCCAACATGGATGATTAGCGAGGAGAACAATAAAAGCGACAGAGAGAGAGACGCTGTGCAGAAGAAAGGTTTCAGAACGCTCCGCAGAAGATGTTTGATGGATTGTTTGTGTTTTATGTGCATTCAGTCCTTCTGAAGATTTGTATTTTATATATAAATGCTATTGTTATCGCTGCAACCGTTGCGGTAGCTGAGAATGTACCAGAGCATCTGGAAGGTATCGGGTGTGATTCGACGGCCGTTCGGCGACCGTGAGTCCTTTACTGTACAGTACTGTAGAGGCCCGGTAATTGCTGGAAAAGGGTTATATGAATACGGACCATTAGCGATTATGTTGCTGCTGCCACATTCTGCCGACACATTCCTAATCCAATTATTTTTAATGCTTTTGACTCTTAATACTAATGACCACTCGGGATTGAAAATACAAATATGTAAAAGGGAACACATTTTACCGAATACCGTGGTCCAAAAAGCGGTCTAAAAAACAAACATTGGTCTAAAATCTGTTCCTGTTTGGAAGTATTTTTGTTCAGTGTAATTTGGGACAAGGTGTCATGTGTTAATGGAAACCAGCCCACCACTTCTCATCAGAAACACATTGAATATGAAGAGCCCCCCCTCAACACTTCACTCAACTCGGGACATAGCCACTATCTATTTTTCGAGATCTCTCACTGACTTTGATCTTTCCACTTCACTTTGGAGTTGGATGTTTTTATGCTTTTAATACATTTTAGTGATGCAGTTATTCTAGTGATCTACGTGGTCGGAAAGTGACCCCAAAGCAATGCTACGCATCCTGGACACAAAAGTTTCCTACAACGTTAAACCCAAGCAGGGCAGGATTACAATGCAAAGGTTGCTATCGTACTACTATTATAGAGGCTACACTACACAGAATAGAACGGAGGAATACCGTAACGTATTTCAGTGTTGCACTGGAATGGGACCTTGGGTTCACTGAAAAATGTGTTATGACTGCAGTAACAGTATCACATGGAAAGAGAATAATCCATCAAAATAACTTGTATACATGCATCATTTTGGAGCATTGTATCTGGGAGGCGGAATGGTAAGATGTATGAGTGTATATGGATATCAGATAAATGTGTAAATATATAAATACATAAATTCGGAAAAACAAAAGGACGAGAAAAAATGTAAACAGACGATGCGTCTTTATTTTTCATCACTGACGTGACCTCCACCCCCGGGGCTCCAGGCAGGAGGGGGTCCCTGCCGTCCTCTGAGGCCCAGCGGCAGGCGTCCCTGGGAAGCCTCCTGGACGACCAGCACTGGCACCATGTCACGCTGGAGCGGCGCCACGGCCACATCAACCTCACGGTGGACAAGAGCGCGCTGCAGCTCCACGACCCCGCGCCGCTCAGCCGCTGGGAGTTTGAGCAGGTGGGCGGGGGAGACGCACGCACGCACGCACGCACGCGCGCACGCACGCACGCACGCACGCACGCACACACACAAACGCATGCATGCGCTTACACTAGCACCCACTAACATGCACACGCACGCACACACAGATGCAAGCTAGCACACACACACATACGCACACAAACACACACACACACAAACCCACACACATACAAACACACACATGCAGGTATGTTAGCACGCACGCACGCACGCACGCACGCACGCACGCACACACACACACCGCTCTGGAGAGATGACAAATAAATGCAGAACTGTACCATGTCATCACAAAGTACTTATGTTTATATTTATTATCCATAATATATGGACATTAACATTTACATGTTGGGTGGTTTGTGCAGAACTATGTACATAGGATTTTACTACGTCTATTACCGTTGCAGTCCATTCCATTGAAGTGAGGTACACTCGAGGATGAAAACACATCACAGACAGGTCGGAGGTCAAATAATAACAAGGTATTTATTCAGGGTGAGGAAAAAGGGGAGCGAGGGTTAACCCAACATAAAGTCTACCCCTTGCCACGAGGTACGATTCCCTCCTCAGGGGGCATTAGGCTTGCGCTGAGATCCAGTATAAGTGACAGGGGGTTGAAATGGGTGAGACACTCTAAAGTTCACTATTCCCATCCAATCTCCTTCTCATTATCAAGGCTTCCTCTGACTGCCTTTCCCTCCTGCTGAGGTTGCCAATCAGGGAACATATATACACGAACGTATATAACAAGCCTGGCCATATAACAGGACTGGAGATAAATACAAGTCAGCGGGGAGCTGCTGTTTTACTGGATAACAAGCACAACCACGTTTAAAGATGTCCAACGATTTGAACACGTCTTTGTATTCATATTAAATCAGAATAATATATGTAGGATATTCGATTTTCATGGAAAAAAATGAAAAATATATATATTTCACAGAGAAAAAGGGAGCTCCCACATGATCAAATATTTGTTTACAGGCCGGTCTTTGCCTCCAATAGGCGGCTACGTTGATATACGAGCCAGAGCCCAGAGCCCTTTGTATACGAGTCTATGGTTGCTAATTGGGAGAGGCAGGTCCCTGTAGCTGGCAGAAGCTTGGTTGGCTCATTGCTGCCAGGTGTTCCCCATTACCAATCAAGCAGCAGCTGAACCTGGAATGCTGCTGATTAGCGCTGTCTTGGTCCAGCGGCTAGGTGCTGTCCATGGTGCTGAAGTCATCCTCTCCCCTCTGGGAGGGTCTTTGCTGTGTAGGTTCCTCCACGGCGCTGGTATACACTGTGAGAAAAATACCTTCAAATACACAGAGCCCTTGTGTAGCAATAGGATGCCAGTACTATAGGAGGTACTATGAAGAATGTTGAAGTTGTGGTGGAACTTAGAAAGTGCCTTGAGGTATGACGGCCACTATAATTGTTTGCACTACCGCTAATATAAAACGTTATCTCTTCCGCACAGCAACACCAGCATTTATTCTGTGATTTCTCTCAGCACGTCAAATTGAATAAAAGTGTCTGCTAAATGACGGAAAATGTAATATCGTGTGCATAATATCACCTTTACTGTAGATCAAATATGTGTATTGATGTGTGTGTGTGTGTCTGTCTGTTTTGTGCTTGTGTGTGCTCGTGTGATTGTGTGTGTGTGTGTGTGTGTGTATGTGTGTGTGTGTGTAGGTCTGTCTGTGTGCATGTGTGTGTCTGTGTATTTGTGTAGACACATTTGTGCGTGTATTGTGCGTCGGAAATGACACCTACAAGTATGTGTTATGTCCGTCGGCGCGTG
>NC_044055.1:2849341-2869341 GCF_902167405.1 Gadus morhua
GGACGTGGCCAACTTTTGACGTGGCGTCAAAAGTTGAGAAATGTTCAACTTTGGGGCGCCCCGGTGCTTCATGTATGGGATCTCTGTCTCCCATACCTCCCCTCTCTCTCCCATACCCCCCCTCTGTCTCCCATACCTCCCCTCTGCTCCCATATCTCCCCTCTGTCTCTCATACCTCCCCTCTGTCTCCCATACCTCCCCTCTGTCTCCCATACCTCCCCTCTGTCTCTCATACCTCCCCTCTGTCTCCCATACCTCCCCTCTGTCTCCCATACCTCCCCTCTGTCTCCCATACCTCCCCTCTGTCTCCCATACCTCCCCTCTGTCTCCCATACCTCCCCTCTGTCTCCCATACCCTCCCCTCTGTCTCCCATACCTCCCCTCTGTCTCCCATACCTCCCCTCTGTCTCCCATACCTCCCCTCTGTCTCCCATACCTCCCCTCTGTCTCCCATACCTCCCCTCTGTCTCCCATACCGTCCTCTCTATCTCACTCTATAATAAAGCATTAAAATGCAAAAAAAAAAAGAAGAAATGTTCAACTTTTCAGGCAGAGGCAGAGAATTTTGGCCACATTTACGACTATACCAGGCATTGGTAATGATCACATCCATTAATTTAATCCCAAAATAGCCTTTTTAACACATTTGTAAACTTTGTCAACACATGCCTTGCTGTGCAGAACTCAATTTGACGGAGATGTTCTTGGCGAAAGTATTTGCATTCGCTGTCACGTAAAATAATGAAATAACTGCAGCATATTGTGATTGTGTCCTTGCTCCAGTCTTCATACAAATACGGAAATTTGAGTAAACATGAACGTCTGCAAAGGCAACGTGTTGTAAACAATGTATTTCTTCAATCAATGCCTGGAAAATATGCAGCCCCGAGAGAGTAGCAACTAGAGGAAGGTTGTCCCCTGAGATATTTTATAATGCAGATCTTCTATCGAGTTATTTTTGTGCTGCAGATCAGATGTGTGGCGGAGTCGAGCTAAATAATACAATCGATAATAACATGTATGGGATCATTTTCACAGGAAACGTGTGTTTGTGTAGCCAAGACGTTATCGCCACGGTGCCTTTAAACCGCTTGGCTCTGACTCCCTGACGATCAGTGCCAACCCATGTCACCCTCATCTACAGCGCGAAGCTATCAAACAGCTAACCTCCATCCCCCCCCTGACCAATAGCACAAAACAATCCAACAGATAACCTTTTAAAACGCTAACCCCGAAACCCTGACGCCCTGACCCATATCTTTCAACCGGCCCACAGCTAAGTGATAATCCATCGACCCGTACCCCTGCAGCCTCGATACAGACCACACGGAAACAGACTCAGGAACAACAGGATCCCCTTGTTGTGTGTAGCTTGGTGAACATACAACCAAGGCTGTTCAAGAAGGTCGATGTAAAAGAAGTTCATTATATGCGGGTCACCAATATGTTAGCTTGGCTGTTCAAATGTAGAACATTTGTGACTGCTGACTTTATTGAAAAGGCGTGGGCTCTGAGGAATATGTCTATTCATATTTGCTGTGTTTATCCGGTTCCGGATGTATTGTATTGTATAGTGTATTGGGATTGTGTATGGACTACAGGCTTTGTGTAATTCTATCGCTGTCTTGTAATCCTGTATGGGATGGGACACCTGTGTGTGGCATGACACATGACACTAACATACAGTAGGAGGCAGGCTGCACAACACATAAATCCACATGACACTAACTAACATACAGTAGGAGGCAGGCTGCACAACACATAAATCCACATGACACTAACATACAGTAGGAGGCAGGCTGCACAACACATAAATCCACATGACACTAACATACAGTAGGAGGCAGGCTGCACAACACATAAATCCACATGACACTAACATACAGTAGGAGGCAGGCTGCACAACACATAAATCCACATGACACTAACATACAGTAGGAGGCAGGCTGCACAACACATAAATCCACATGACACTAACATACAGTAGGAGGCAGGCTGCACAACGCATAAATCCACATGACACTAACATACAGTAGGAGGCAGGCTGCACAATGCATAAATCCACATGACACTAACATACAGTAGGAGGCAGGCTGCACAATGCATAAATCCACATGACACTAACATACAGTAGGAGGCAGGCTGCACAATGCATAAATCCACATGACACTAAGAGACAGTAGGAGGCAGGCTGCACAACGCATAAATCCACATGACACTAACATACAGTAGGAGGCAGGCTGCATAATGCATAAATCCACATGACACTAATAAAAACGACCGCATATGCTTTGTTGGGCGCCCCCACCACGTTCTGTCAGCAATTTGAATTCGCCCTGAAGAGCGATACATTTCTTTCAATTAGGACATTTAGCAGACGCTATTATCCAAAGTGATTTACATAGTTTTTAATACGCACATTAACACACCGACGGCAGAGTCAACCATGCAAGGCGACAGCCAGATCGTCAGGAGGAGCTAGGGTTAAGTGTCTTGCTCAGGGACTCATCAACACTCAGCTAGGAAGAGCTGGGGCTCGAACTAGCAACCATTCAGTTACAAGACAACTGCTCTACCACCTGAGCTAAGCCGACCCGTGTCTGTTCTGTCTTTCTGCCTCCGATACATTTTTGCGGGAACCAATCCTCAAGCTGGCTTTCCACCCGGGCGTGCTATCGGCTGGTTCAACATGGTACAATCTACGATTGAGCTTGGTCTGGCAATAGCCAGGCTAAAACTTCATCTCTGTGGTGTTGGATGTGTGTGTTCCCTCAGGCTCCGGTCTGAACGACGGGCAGTGGCATTCTGTGCAGCTGGGTTCTGCACAGGGGCGTTTGACCATCGCAGTGGACCAGGAGGAAGGAGAAACTGCCCAGGCTAGGCTCGCATTTCCTGTCACTACAGGAAGTCACCTCTTCTTTGGCGGTAAACAAACAAAACTTCTGACATTTAAAGCTTTTCTAAGCAGCTTTGTGCTGTCTTTTAATTTGAAAGCATAAACCGAATGATTGTGCACAGACTTGGTGATAAGGTTTTTACATTGGTTGAAACACATGAAATGATCTCCTAACCACTGTTCTAATAATGTCTTTTAGCATTTTGATCAATACTGTATATGCTATGGAGGTAGTATAACCCAGTAATGTTCACCAATTAGGCCAAGAAATGGCTTTCAGTCTTATTTATGCTTCAAGTACAGGGCTTTGTCATTGTGTCTCTATTGCGTACAGCACACGACATATGAAGAGAGGAGAAAACACTGTTCCTTCAACTACATGAATGCTCCTCCCCTCAGTACAACATCAAACACAGTAACTGTTCTCCTAATTTCCCTCCTCCTAAATTGTCCCAACCCTCTGTCTTCTTTCTCTCTTTTTATTGGTAATCTTTCCTCCTTTTATTTCTCCCCATCATGCCTGGTGCATTCCTTCTTCGCAGCTTGTTAATGCCTTCTCTCCTGTTTCGGTTGTGTGTTTGTCCGTTCCCCTCCCAATTCCTCTCCCCTGGGCATAGATACTACCACCGTCTGTATTGTAGCAATACTTTCAGATATCCTCCTATTTGACCTCTCGAACTCACAGAACATCCATCAATGGATAGTTGCACATTACATTTATTTTAGGTAGTTGTAATATATATATATATATATATATATATATATATATAGATTAACTATAGTATCCGTAGCAACATAAATAGTCAGGGGGAAATAATACACATAACTTTACTGTACCTGACTCTTGATGATATAGTGGCTGTTGACCTGGATTTCAAATTCTGGCATTCTATTGGCTAATAGTTGCCGTGTCCTCCAATGCCCAGGGTGTCCTGCCGAGGAGACCAATCAGGAATGCAGAAACCCCTTCAACGTATTTCAGGGATGCATGCGGCTCCTGACTTTGGAAAATCAGCTCATCGACCTTATTGTGGTGCAGCAAAGGCTCCTGGGAAACTACAGCCACCTATATATTGACATGTGTGGCATCATTGACAGGTAAGTGTTAAAGAAAGTATTCATTCTAACCTCCTTTGGGTCAGTTGTTGATATAAAGGTTATCTATTCTTTGTTCTACCTTGTGCCTTGCTCATGAAATGGGAGTCTAATTTGAAGGTATTCTATATGTCGAGGGGCAGCATTCTGACCACTTTTTCATTTGATCTTAAGGCCATTCGGTAGTGGCAACTTGTTTGAATGGCTATAGTGGTAGAAAATGGATCATAGATTTGAGAAAGACTTAAGATCCATTGGATCTTAAGTCCAACGCCTTAACCACTCGGCCATCCTGGTTCAAAAAGACCCATTAATCATATAAAAATGAGTTAATCAGTGATATATTTGTGCTGAATTAAAGCCTTATCTAAATGTCTAGATGAGATTATTTGGGATGTTTAAAACTCGGAAATTGTTTGAAAGGCTATTTATACTAGTGGCAACTTGTTTGAATGGCTATAGTGGTAGAAAATGGATCATAGATTTGAGAAAGGCTATTTTCTTGGCCAAGGTTCTTCAAACTGTTCCTTGAACGTTGTCCACTAGTTTACTTTTGTGTCTTGCTTCCACTTTATACTTATGCTGATGTTTGATGAGTATCAACAACTCAGCAAACCTGGTTTGTTGAACTGCTAAATTAGAAGAGATTATTTCCTTGGTTTGCATTGAACTTGTACTGTAGTGAGAAGGCAGTTAAGCACTTTAGAAGATATGCTAAATTTCTACCAGGAGTGGGGTTCGAACCTTAAGGATCTTAAGTCCAACGCCTAAACCACTCGGCCATCCTGGTTCAAAATTCTTGTACAGATCATATAAAAATGACTGAATTTGTGATATACTTGTGCTGAATTAACTGACTTATCTGAATGTCTTTATATGAGATTGTTTGGGATGTTTGAAACTCGGAACTTGTTTGAACGGCTGTTTATACTATATCTGTCCCTTTGATCTTAAGCCCAATGCCTTAACCACTCAGCCACCCTGTTGTTTAAAAAAAAAAAAAAAATAAGAGATCTGGTAACATTATGCTGAGTTTAAGACGATTTACCTAAATGTGTTGAAGTAAGAATTTTCCCACAATAGAAATCTAAAATGAAGGAAAGTTGGCGACAATGATTGATGGTTCTATTTGACTGTTGCATCTATCTGAATGGGTAATAGTTTAAGAACATACGTCATAAGATTGAAAAGAAAATATAATTTCTGAGAACATATTTTCCTTGCTTTCACCTTTTACTGTTGTGAGATGGCAGACAATCACTTTATGAGATTTACTAATCTTCTGCCAGGAGTGTGGTTTGAACCCACATGACCATTTGAACTTAAGTCCAATACTTTAACCACTCACCCAACCTCATTTTTTTTTTGTCAAATGAAATTAAAAAATAAGTCTGTTTAAATAATGCTGAATTAACAACCCAGTCTCACGGATATATGTGACACTGTCACGCCACGTCATTTAATATATTAATCTGTGATCTGGGAGACGTAATTTCAATTTTTTCATGGCAGACGCTCAAATTTCAAACTCTTTCGAAAAAGAAGGGATGAAGCAGCTACCTTTTTTCCGTTGCAGTTTGCCTACAGAGCAGCTCAACTGCATTAAATATATCTGTGAATTGTCACAATTTCCCAGAATCAAAGGTGAAAGTAGAAACGGGTGGCCAAAAGCTGTCATAGTGTTAGAAATTTGTGCTCTTGGCATGAAAAAAATGAAATTACGTGTCCCAGATCACGAATGAATAGATTAAATGACGTGACAGTGTCACGCATTTCCGTGAGACTTGGTTGGAATTTAAGACGATTAACCTAAATGTCTTGAAGCACGAAATATATCGAATTAGAAATCTAAAACCAAGGAAAGTTGGAGACAATGATTGATCTATATGTATTAGTGATACTTGCATCTTTTTTAAAGGGTTATAGTTTAAGAACATATTTCATAATATTGAACATTTTAATTCAGTGAATTTTTTCTTCTTGCGATCACCTTTTACTGTTGTGAGAAGGGAGTTGGGCAGTTTAGAAGATATTATACTAAACTTCTACCAGGAGTAGGGTTCGAACCTACATGTCCAATGGATCTTAAGTCCAACGCCTTAACCACTCTGCCATCCTGGTTCAAATTTCTAATTTAGATCATATGAAAATCATCTTTAGCAGTGATAAATTTGTGCTGAATTAAAGACTTACCCAATTGTCTTAAGATGAGGTTGTCTGGTGTGTTTGATATTTGGAACTTGTTCGAAATGCTATTTTTTTCACCATGTACTGTAGTGAGAAGACAGTTAATCCATTTTGAAGATATGCTAAATTTCTACCAGGAGTGGGGTTCGAACCCACGAGGACACATGTCCATTGGATCTTAAGTCCAACGCCTTAACCACTCGGCCATCCTGGTTCCAATTTCCAATTTAGATCATATAAAAATCATCTTTAGCAGTGATAATTTTGTGCTGAATTAAAGACTTACCCAATTGTCTTAAGATGAGGTTGTTTAGTGTGTTTGATATTTGGAACTTGTTTGAAATGCTATTTTGTTCACCATGTACTGTAGTGAGAAAACAGTTGATCCATTTTGAAGATATGATACATTTCTACCAGGAGTGGGGTGCGAACCCACGAGGACACAAGTCCATTGGATCTTAAGTCCAACGCCTCAACTACTCGGCCATCCTGGTTCAAAACGACCCTTTAATCATATAAAAATGACTGAATCAGTGATATATTTGTGCTGAATTAAAGCCTTATCTAAATGTCTAGATGAGATTATTTGGGATGTTTAAAACTCGGAAATTGTTTGAAAGGCTATTTATACTAAATTTGTCCCTTTGATCCTAAGTCCAATACCTTAACCACTCAGCCACCCTGTTGTTTTAAAAAAAATTAAAATAAGAGATCTGGTTACATTATGCTGAGTTTAAGACGATTGACCTAAATGTCTTGAAGTAAGAAATTTCCCACAATAGAAATCTAAAATGAAGGAAAGTTGGAGAGAATGATTGATGGTTATATTTGATACTTGCATCTATTGGAAAGGGTAATAGTTTAAGAACATATGTCAAAAGATTGAGAAAGAATATATAATATCAGTGAACAAATTTTTCTTGGGTTTACCTTTTACCGTCATCAGAAGTCAGTTACGCACTTTATGAGATGTGATAAACTTCTACCAGGAGTGGGGTTTGAACCCAGATGGCCATTGAATCTTAAGTCCAATGCCTTAACCACTCCCCAAACCTCATGTTGTAAATGTCAAATAAAAAAAAATCTATTTAAATTATGAGAAGGCAGTTACGCACTTTATAAGTTATACTAATCTACTGCTAGGTGTGGGATTTGAGCCCTCATATCCATTAGTTCCTATTTCCAACGCCTTAACCACTCACCCAACCTCGAGTTGTCAATATTATATGAAATTAAAAAAGAAGTCTGTTTAAATTATGCTGAATTTACAACCCAGTCTCACGGAAATATGTGACACTGTCACGTCACGTCATTTAATCTATTCATTTGTGATCTGGGACACATAATTTCATTTTTTTCGTGCCAAAAGCTCAAATTTCAAACTCATTCTAAAAAGAAGAGATGAGGCAGATATCTTTTTTTCCATTGCGGTTTGCCTACAGAGCAGCGCACCTGCATTAAATATATCTGTGAATTGTCACAATTTCCCAGAATCAAAGGTGAAAGTAGAAACGAGTGGCCAAAAGCTTACATATTGTTAGAAATCTGTGATTTTGGCATGAAAAAAATTAAATTACGTGTCCCAGATCACGAATGAATAGATTAAATCTGTGAATTGTCACAATTTCCCAGAATCAAAGGTGAAAGTAGAAACGGGTGGCCAAAAGCTGTCATAGTGTTAGAAATTTGTGCTCTTGGCATGAAAAAAATGAAATTACGTGTCCCAGATCACGAATGAATAGATTAAATGACGTGACAGTGTCACGCATTTCCGTGAGACTTGGTTGGAATTTAAGACGATTAACCTAAATGTCTTGAAGCACGAAATATATCGAATTAGAAATCTAAAACCAAGGAAAGTTGGAGACAATGATTGATCTATATGTATTAGTGATACTTGCATCTTTTTTAAAGGGTTATAGTTTAAGAACATATTTCATAATATTGAACATTTTAATTCAGTGAATTTTTTCTTCTTGCGATCACCTTTTACTGTTGTGAGAAGGGAGTTGGGCAGTTTAGAAGATATTATACTAAACTTCTACCAGGAGTAGGGTTCGAACCTACATGTCCAATGGATCTTAAGTCCAACGCCTTAACCACTCTGCCATCCTGGTTCAAATTTCTAATTTAGATCATATGAAAATCATCTTTAGCAGTGATAAATTTGTGCTGAATTAAAGACTTACCCAATTGTCTTAAGATGAGGTTGTCTGGTGTGTTTGATATTTGGAACTTGTTCGAAATGCTATTTTTTTCACCATGTACTGTAGTGAGAAGACAGTTAATCCATTTTGAAGATATGCTAAATTTCTACCAGGAGTGGGGTTCGAACCCACGAGGACACATGTCCATTGGATCTTAAGTCCAACGCCTTAACCACTCGGCCATCCTGGTTCCAATTTCCAATTTAGATCATATAAAAATCATCTTTAGCAGTGATAAATTTGTGCTGAATTAAAGACTTACCCAATTGTCTTAAGATGAGGTTGTTTAGTGTGTTTGATATTTGGAACTTGTTTGAAATGCTATTTTGTTCACCATGTACTGTAGTGAGAAAACAGTTGATCCATTTTGAAGATATGATACATTTCTACCAGGAGTGGGGTGCGAACCCACGAGGACACAAGTCCATTGGATCTTAAGTCCAACGCCTCAACTACTCGGCCATCCTGGTTCAAAACGACCCTTTAATCATATAAAAATGACTGAATCAGTGATATATTTGTGCTGAATTAAAGCCTTATCTAAATGTCTAGATGAGATTATTTGGGATGTTTAAAACTCGGAAATTGTTTGAAAGGCTATTTATACTAAATTTGTCCCTTTGATCCTAAGTCCAATACCTTAACCACTCAGCCACCCTGTTGTTTTAAAAAAAATTAAAATAAGAGATCTGGTTACATTATGCTGAGTTTAAGACGATTGACCTAAATGTCTTGAAGTAAGAAATTTCCCACAATAGAAATCTAAAATGAAGGAAAGTTGGAGAGAATGATTGATGGTTATATTTGATACTTGCATCTATTGGAAAGGGTAATAGTTTAAGAACATATGTCAAAAGATTGAGAAAGAATATATAATATCAGTGAACAAATTTTTCTTGGGTTTACCTTTTACCGTCATCAGAAGTCAGTTACGCACTTTATGAGATGTGATAAACTTCTACCAGGAGTGGGGTTTGAACCCAGATGGCCATTGAATCTTAAGTCCAATGCCTTAACCACTCCCCAAACCTCATGTTGTAAATGTCAAATAAAAAAAAATCTATTTAAATTATGAGAAGGCAGTTACGCACTTTATAAGTTATACTAATCTACTGCTAGGTGTGGGATTTGAGCCCTCATATCCATTAGTTCCTATTTCCAACGCCTTAACCACTCACCCAACCTCGAGTTGTCAATATTATATGAAATTAAAAAAGAAGTCTGTTTAAATTATGCTGAATTTACAACCCAGTCTCACGGAAATATGTGACACTGTCACGTCACGTCATTTAATCTATTCATTTGTGATCTGGGACACATAATTTCATTTTTTTCGTGCCAAAAGCTCAAATTTCAAACTCATTCTAAAAAGAAGAGATGAGGCAGATATCTTTTTTTCCATTGCGGTTTGCCTACAGAGCAGCGCACCTGCATTAAATATATCTGTGAATTGTCACAATTTCCCAGAATCAAAGGTGAAAGTAGAAACGAGTGGCCAAAAGCTTACATATTGTTAGAAATCTGTGATTTTGGCATGAAAAAAATTAAATTACGTGTCCCAGATCACGAATGAATAGATTAAATGACGTGACAGTGTCACGCATTTCCGTGAGACTTGGTTGGAATTTAAGACGATTAACCTAAATGTCTTGAAGCAAGAAATATATCGAATTAGAAATCAAAAAAATGGAAAGTTGGAGACAATGATTGATCTATATGTATTAGTGTTACTTGCATCTTTTTTAAAGGGTTATAGTTTAAGAACATATTTCATAAGATTGATCATTTTAATTCAGTGAATTTTTTCTTCTTGCAGTCACCTTTTACTGTCATGAGAAGGGAGTTGGGCACTTTAGGAGTTATTATGCTATACTTCTACCAGGAGTGGGGTTCGAACCCACGAGGATACATGTCTATTGGATCTTAAGTCCAATGCCTTAACCACTCGCCCATCCTGGTTCAAAAAGTTAAATCATATAAAAATCATCTTTATCAGTGATAAATATGTGCTGAATTAAAGACTTAACCAATAGTCTTAAGATGAGGTTGTTTGGTGTGTTTGATATTTGGAACTGGTTTGAAATGCTATTTTGTTCACCATGTACTGTAGTGAGAAGACAGTTAATCCATTTTGAAGATATGCTAAATTTCTACCAGGAGTGGGGTTCGAACCCACGAGGACAGATGTCCATTAGATCTTGAGTCCAACGCCTTAACCACTCGGCCATCCTAGTTACAAAAAACCAATTAATCATATAAAAATGACTGAATCAGTGATAGATTTGTGCTGAATTAAAGACTTATCTAAATGTCTTTAGATGAGATTGTTTGGGATGTTTGAAACTCGGAAATTGTTTGAAAGGCTATTTATACTATATCTGTCCCTTTGATCCTAAGTCCAATGCCTTAACCACTCAGCCACCCTGTTGTTTAAAAAAAAAAAAAAAAAAAAAAAGAGATCTGTTAACATTATGCTGAGTTTAAGACGATTGACCTAAATGTCTTGAAGTAAGAAATTGCCCACAATAGAAATCTAAAATAAAGGAAAGTTGCAGAGAATGATTGATGGTTATATTTGATACTTGCATCTATTTGAAAGGGTAATAGTTTAAGAACATATGTCAAAAGATTGAGAAAGAAAATATAATATCCGAGAACAAATTTTTCTTGGCTTTACCTTTTACCGTCGTGAGAAGGCAGTTACGCACTTTATAAAATATACTAATCTACTGCAAGGAGTGGGGTTCGAACCCACGAGGGCACATGTCCATTGGATCTTATGTATTTGTAATATTTGATACTTGCATCTATGTTAAAAGGTTATAGTTTAACAAAATAATTCATATGATTGAACGTTTTCTTTCAGTGAATTTATTCCTCTTGCGCACCTTTTATTGTCATGATAAGGGAGTTAAACACTTTAGGAGTTATTATGCTAAACTTCTACCAGGAGTGGGGTTCGAACCCACGAGGACACAAGTCCATTGGATCTTAAGTCCAACGCCTTAACCACTCGGCCATCCTGGTTCAAAACAAATCCATTAATCATATACAAATTACTGAATCAGTGATATATTTGTGCTGAATTAAAGACTTATCTAAATGTCTCTAGATGAGATTGTTTGGGATGTTTGAAACTCGGAAATTGTTTGAAAGGCTGTTTATACTATATCTGTCCCTTCGATCTTAAGTCCAATGCCTTAACCACTCAGCCACCCTGTTGTTTAAATTAAAAAAAAAAAGACATCTCTTAACATTATGCTGAGTTAAGACGATTGACCTAAATGTCTTGAAGTAAGAAATTTCCCACGATAGAAACCTAAAACGAAGGAAAGTTGGAGACATTGATTGATGGTTCTATTTGATAGTTGCATCTATCTGAATGGGTAATAGTTTAAGAACATATGTCATAAGATTGAGAAAGATAATATATATTAAGAGGACGAATTTTTCTTGCGTTCACCTTTTACTGTTGTGAGAAGTCAGTTGAGCACTTTATACGATACACTAATCTTCTGCTAGGAGTGGGATTTGAACCCGCATATCCATTGTTTCTGAAGTCCAACCCCTTAAACACTCTCCCAACCTCGTGTTGTCAATTTTGTATGAAATTAAAAAATAAGTCTGTTTAAATTATGCTGAATTTACAACCCTGTCTCTCGGAAATATGTGACACTGTCACGTCACGTCATTTAATATATTCATTTGTGATCTGGGACACATAATTTCATTTTTTTCGTGCCAAAAGCTCAAATTTCAAACTCATTCTAAAAAGAAAAGATGAGGCAGATATCTTTTTTTCCGTTGCAGTTTGCCTACAGAGCAGCGCATCTGCATTAAATATATCTGTGAATTGTCACAATTTCCCAGAATCAAAGTTGAAAGTAGAAACGGGTGGCAAAAGCTTTCATACTGTTAGAAATTTGTGCTTTTGACATGAAAAAAATTAAATTACGTGTCCCTGATCACGAATGAATAGATTAAATGACGTGACAGTGTCACGCATTTCCGTGAGACTTGGTTGGAATTTAAGACGATTAACCTAAATGTCTTGAAGCAAGAAATATATCGAATTAGAAATCTAAAAAAAGGAAAGTTGGAGACAATGATTGATCTATATGTATTAGTGTTACCTGCATCTTTTTTAAAGGGTTATAGTTTAAGAACATATTTCATAAGATTGAACATTTTAATTCAGTGAATTTTTTCTTCTTGCAGTCACCTTTTACTGTCATGAGAAGGGAGTTGTGCACTTTAGAAGATATTATGCCATACTTCTACCAGGAGTGGGGTTTGAACCCACGAGAACAAATGTCCATTGGATCTAAGTCCAACACCTTAACCACTCGGCCATCCTGGTTAAAAAATCTCATTTTAAACATATAAAAATCATCTTTAGCAGTGATAAATTTGTGCTGAATTAAAGACTTACCCAATTGTCTTAAGATGAGGTTGTTTGGTGTGTTTGATATTTGGAACTGGTTTGAAATGCTATTTTGTTCACCATGTACTGTAGTGAGAAGACAGTTAATCCATTTTGAAGATATTCTAAATTTCTACCAGGAGTGGGGTTCGAACCCACGAGGACAGATGTCCATTAGATCTTGAGTCCAACGCCTTAACCACTCGGCCATCCTGGTTCAAAAAAGTCCATTAATCATATAAAAATGACTGAATCAGTGATAGATTTGTGCTGAATTAAAGACTTATCTAAATGTCTCTAGATGAGATTGTTTGGGATGTTCGAAACTCGGAAATTGTTTGAAAGGCTATTTATACTATATCTGTCCCTTCGATCTTAAGTCCAATGCCTTAACCACTCAGCCACCCTGTTGTTTAAATTAAAAAAAAAAAAGAGATCTCTTAACATTATGCTGAGTTAAGACGATTGACCTAAATGTCTTGAAGTAAGAAATTTCCCACGATAGAAACCTAAAACGAAGGAAAGTTGGAGACATTGATTGATGGTTCTATTTGATAGTTGCATCTATCTGAATGGGTAATAGTTTAAGAACATATGTCATAAGATTGAGAAAGAAAATATATATTAAGAGGACGAATTTTTCTTACGTTCACCTTTTACTGTTGTGAGAAGTCAGTTGAGCACTTTATACGATACACTAATCATCTGCTAGGAGTGGGATTTGAACCCGCATATCGATTGTTTCTGAAGTCCAACCCCTTAAACCCTCTCCCAACCTCGTATTGTCAATTTTGTATGAAATTAAAAAATAAGTCTGTTTAAATTATGCTGAATTTACAACCCTGTCTCACGGAAATATGTGACACTGTCACGTCACGTCATTTAATCTATTCATTTGTGATCTGGGACACATAATTTCATTTTTTCCGTGCCAAAAGCTCAAATTTCAAACTCATTCTAAAAAGAAGAGATGAGGCAGATATCTTTTTTTCCGTTGCGGTTTGCCTACAGAGCAGCGCACCTGCATTAAATAGATCTGTGAATTGTCACAATTTCCCAGAATCAAAGGTGAAAGTAGAAACGGGTGGCCAAAAGCTTACATATTGTTAGAAATCTGTGATTTTGGCATGAAAAAAATTAAATTACGTGTCCCAGATCATGAATGAATAGATTAAATGACGTGACAGTGTCACGCATTTCCGTGAGACTTGGTTGGAATTTAAGACGATTAACCTAAATGTCTTGAAGCAAGAAATATATCGAATTAGAAATCTAAAAAAAGGAAAGTTGGAGACAATGATTGATCTATATGTATTAGTGTTACCTGCATCTTTTTTAAAGGGTTATAGTTTAAGAACATATTTCATAAGATTGAACATTTTAATTCAGTGAATTTTTTCTTCTTGCGGTCACCTTTTACTGTCATGAGAAGGGAGTTATGCACTTTAGAAAATATTATGCCATACTTCTACCAGGAGTGGGGTTTGAACCCACGAGGACAAATGTCCATTGGATCTAAGTCCAACGCCTTAACCACTCGGGCATCCTGGTTAAAAAATCTCATTTTAAACATATAAAAATCATCTTTAGCAGTGATAAATTTGTGCTGAATTAAAGACTTACCCAATTGCCACATCAGCCACCCTGTTGTTTAAAAAAAAAAAAAGAGTTAAGACGATTGACCTAAATGTCTTGAAGTAAGAAATTTCCCACGATAGAAACCTAAAACGAAGGAAAGTTGGAGACATTGATTGATGGTTCTATTTGATAGTTGCATCTATCTGAATGGGTAATAGTTTAAGAACATATGTCATAAGATTGAGAAAGAAAAAATATATTAAGAGGACGAATTTTTCTTGCGTTCACCTTTTACTGTTGTGAGAAGGCTGTTGAGCACTTTATACGATATACTAATCTTCTGCTAGGAGTGGGATTTGAACCCGCATATCCATTGTTTCTGTAGTCCAATCCCTTAAACCCTCTCCCAACCTCATGTTATCAATTTTTTATGAAATTAAAAAATAAGTCTGTTTAAATTATGCTGAATTTACAACCCAGTCTCACGGAAATATGTGACACTGTCACGTCACGTCATTTAATCTACTCATTTGTGATCTGGAACACGATTGACCTAAACCATGCGGTTTGCCTACAGAGCAGCGCACCTGCATTAAATATATCTGTGAATTGCCACAATTTCCCAGAATCAAAGGTGAAAGTAGAAACGGGTGGCAAAAGCTTTCATACTGTTAGAAATTTGTGCTTTTGACATGAAAAAAATTAAATTACGTGTCCCTGATCACGAATGAATAGATTAAATGACGTGACAGTGTCACGCATTTCCGTGAGACTTGGTTGGAATTTAAGACGATTAACCTAAATGTCTTGAAGCAAGAAATATATCGAATTAGAAATCTAAAAAAAGGAAAGTTGGAGACAATGATTGATCTATATGTATTAGTGTTACTTGCATCTTCTTTAAAGGGTTATAATTTAAGAACATATTTCATAAGATTGAACATTTTAATTCAGTGAATTTTTTCGTCTTGCGATCACCTTTTACTGTCGTGAGAAGGGAGTTGGGCAGTTTAGAAGATATTATGCTAAACTTCTACCAGGAGTGGGGTTCGAACCCACATGTCCATTGGATCTTAAGTCCAACGCCTTAACCACTCGGCCATCCTGATACAAAAATCTAATTTAGATCATATGAAAATCATCTTCAGCAGTGATATATTTGTGCTGAATTAAAGACTTTGTCTTAAGATGAGGTTGTTTGGTGTGTTTGATATTTGGAACTTGTTTGAAATGCTATTTTGTTCACCATGTACTGTAGTGTGAAGACAGTTAATCCATTTTGAAGATATGCTAAACTTCTACCAGGAGTGGGGTTCGAACCCACGAGGACACATGTCCATTAGATCTTAAGTCCAACGCCTTAACCACTCGGCCATCCTGGTTCAAAACGACCCATTAATCATATAAAAATGACTCAATCTGTGATATATTTGTGCTGAATTAAAGACTTATCTAAATGTCTTTAGATGAGATGGTTTGGGATGTTTGAAACTCGGAAATTGTTTGAAAGGCTATTTATACTATATCTGTCCCTTTGATCTTAAAACCACTCAGCCAGCCTGTTGTTTTTTACAAAATAAAGTAAGAGATCTGGTAACATTATGCTGAGTTTAAGACGATTGACCTAAATGTCTTGAAGTAAGGAATTTCCCACGATAGAAATCTAAAACGAAGGAAAGTTTGGAGAGAATGAATGATGGTTATGTTTGGTACTTGCATCTATTTGAAAGGGTAATAGTTTAAGAACATATTTCATAAGATTGAGAAAGAAATTATGATTTTCGAGAACATATTTTTCTTTTGTTTACCTTTTACCGTCGTGAGAAGGCATTTAAAGCAAATTATGAGGTTTGATAATGTTCAACCAGGATCGGGGATTGAACCCACATGACCATTGGACCTTAAGTTCCACGCCTTAACCACTCCCCGATCTCCATGTTCTATCTTCAATTTACTTTAATTTTTTTATTTTAAATGATGCTGACTTTAAGACGATTAACCTAAATGTCTTAAAGTTGAAATATATTGAATTAGAAATCTAAAACAAAGGAAAGTTGGCGACAATGATTGATCTATATATATTTGTGATATTTGATACTTGCATCTATTTTAAAGGGTTATAGTTTAACAAAATAAGAACAATAAGAACATAAGGTCATCCTGGTTCAAAATAGTAACATAAATCATAAAAAAATGATCTTCATCACTAATATATTGTTGCTGATTTGAAGACTTACTTAAATGTATTAAGATGATGTTGTTTTGGATGGTTGGATATGTCAAATATATCATAAGATTGACAAAGAAGTTCTGATTTCATCCTTGTGATTTGAAATACTAAACTCAAAAACTCAAAACAAATGTCCTTTTCCTACACTTTTGTCGAAATCTTACAACTTTTTCTTCAATTTTATAAACTTGTTTATTCTTGGTGTCTGGTAACTTTGTAACGACAAGGAAATTTCAGTACATAATAAGATATAGTACATTTTGAGGTTTAAGATAGAACATTAATTTTGTACTTTGGGCCATTATGCTTTATTGTAGAATAAACCACTTGTTCGTTGTTGTTGTTGTTGTTGATGCTCACCCCTTGTACCTTTGTTGCGACAAGGCAATTAGAGGACATTTAAAGATATGGTAATCGACAACCAGGAGTTGTGTTTGAAGCACCAAGGACAAAGATCTATTGGATCTTGAGAGAAACACCTTAACCACTAATCCTTCCTGGTGCGTTAGAATGTGAAATTAAAAAAAATAAAAGAAATCCGTTGCTTGAAGTGAAGTACTTTAGATGATCGAAAGTTTGAAAAAAAAAGGTTTAACTAAATGTTTTGAGGTGAGGTTTTTTGTGATGTTTGATATTTGCATCTTTTTTGAAAGGCTTTACCTTTTTGAAAGGCATCATATGATTGAGAAAGAAGAATGGCATACTTTTGCCAACATTCTTTAACCTATTCCTCAAATGTTCAAATGTTTTTGTGTCTTGCTTCAACATTTTGCTCTTGTGAGAAAGCAATTATAGCACATTGGAATGTATTATATATCTAAGGACACAAGTTCATTGGATGTACTTTTGGCCCTTATTCTTTATCCTAGAATAAAGGCCATTTGTTTTTTCTTGGTGGCTTGCTCACAGCGTTCTGGTAACAAGGCAATTACAGCAAATTGGACGATATGCTAAACGATGTCCAGGAGTGGTGTTTGAACCCATGTGGACACGTCCATTATATCTCAAGTCCAACGACCTGGGCTTCCCTCGGCCAAATCCATTAAATAAAACAAACTTATTAAGCACTGATATTCATTTACGATTATTTATTTAAATGTATCCAGGTGAAGGTATTTGAGATGTTTGATGCTTGGAAATGAGTGGTAAAGTGGTAGAAAATGTATCATAGGATTGAGAAAGAGGAACAGTGTTTTGTTTTAAGGCCATTATTCTGCTGCTTTATTTAGCACAAGATTTGTCTCATTGTTGACCTAAGATCAACGCCTGACCAATGCAGATCGGGTCTTAAGCTTGTTGCTTTGGCCTGTTTCAAACAGTATGGCATTTGTTAATAAAGACTCAGATGTCCTTTTTTTCACATCACTATGTGCGAAAGGTCAACCCTCCTTCCGTTCTGAGGACCAATACCTTCATTTATTGGCTATCCTTGTTGCTAACAAACATATATTAGATCTAAATGACTGGAGCACTAATTCATTTGGGATGAATTGAAAATAATTAATCGAAATATCTTGAGGTGAAGTTTTTTGTGGTGTCCGATACTTTTGAAAGGCTATAGTTGGAGAAAATGTACAATTCGATTAGGAATGAAGGCCCAATCGTTATTTTTTTGGCCATTGATTTTATACTTTTTCTTAGAATATTCTCTTCAAGTTATTCTTTCTCGTGTCTCGCTTCCACCTTGCACTGCCGGCAGAAGGCAAATATAGCATTTCTGAAGGTATTCTAAATACTCACTATTATAAATCCTGTTAGCTTAGAAAGATTAGAAATGGTTCCGGCTGGCAGCATCTGCTCCAGAGTTAGGTCGGGCTTTCCAGACTCAGTCTCGGCGCTAGGCTGGGCTGAACCGCCCCTTATCGACGTTATCTCCGGTGTGCTCCAACGTGCGGGCTTGTTGCTGCGGTTTCATCCATTAATCAGAATTGACTTAAGCTTGGAGAAAAATAAGGCTTTGTTTTGTGTGCCTTCATGATTCACAGGGAACAAAGGAATTCTGAAACGCAAACTATTATTTTTTTCTGCCATTGTTTTTGTTTTTTTCTCTGGCTGCCTGGCAGCTACTGCGAGTGCTTGTCTGTGTGTAACGCTCAGAGCGGAGCGAAGCCAAGGGTAGCGCTGACAATAGGTTGAGCCCAGACGCTCATCCCCTGGGGAACGAATGCCAACGCCAACGCCAAGCTCCTTCGGAGCATCTCGTCGACGCGGGGCGCCAGGGTGAAGACTTTTGTTATTTTTGAAGGCTATAATGATGAAAAGCAAGGAAGAAAGCCAAAGTAAAAGACAAAGAATATGTTTTCACCACTGGACTAGTTTTTACTTTATAATAGTCCTAATTATTTTTTTTATACTTATTTTTTCTGGTGTGTATTACGAACTTTTTAACGTTGGTTGAATGGGGAATTAATAATATGTACTGATATGCTAAATTGTATCCCTGGGTAATAAACCCACGCATTCATCAGACTGTTGGCCCAAGTCCTTTACTACTCAGCAATCCTAGTTGGACCAAGTCCTAACGTTGTAAAACAGTTGGAACACTAACAGAGTTGTTTAACACGGACACTCATTGACCAACATCAGTTGAATGTATTTGTTACATACACAGTCAAATTGCTTTGCCTCAATGTAGCCATGGAAATATATTTGTTCAATGTTTATCCCAATAAATAACTTCCTATAGGGCAGTGAGTAGGCCTTATTAGACGCTAATCATTGAAGTACTTTAAGTAATATATAATACAATTACGCATTTTTTATTGATTACTGGATAACTTCAATGTGTTCCAACCTTGGCACTATGGGTATTCAATAAATAAATGGATACAATATGGTTTTAATAAAAAGACGCTTACCAACGTCTTCCCCCAGCTAGTTGTAGCCCCAGTCTGATTTAATGTTTCAGATGGAGAGGAAATCACGGTCGCACAGCTTCTGGTCTGTCAGTGTGCTTCTCTCCGAACAACAGACAGGCTTCTGTCTGTTGTTCCTCAGCCTTGATTGTTTTGTAATCTATTTTTTTTTCATCATTTTCTGCTAGAGCATGATGGGATTTGTCTTTCCTTTGTCTTGGATGTCATTTTTCGGTTTGGATGTTCAGCGATGGAGAGCGACACACACACACACACACACGCATGCAGGCACGCACGCACACAAACACACACACACACACACACACGAACACACACACACACACTGTGAAAAAGAGTTTCCTCGATGCACAACGTTGTTGGTAAAAACATATTTTGAACACGTGAATCTTTTAAAACATGTTAAACACAGTGAAGATGCCATGCACATCTTCACACACACACACACACACAAACACACACACACACACACACACACACACACACACACACACACACACACACACACACA